>NC_056747.1:55205708-55498208 GCF_019279795.1 Protopterus annectens | reverse complement strand
CTACATTCCCTGTCACTTTCTAACCCTAAGACTCTGCTGCTTCACCCTAAACCTAAATCACCTCCTGATAACTGCCAGAAATCCTAAGCTACATTCCCATTACCTCCTGAGGTTGATGAACTTATATTGCGCTAACTCAAGTAATGCATTCTGGCAAGGTAAGGCAGTTCTTATCTCTATACAGCTGCCATACCTTGCCCAAGCTTATACTCAAGTTCATGTTCAAAAGCAAGTGACAAACTATGCAAACTGCAAGACATGAGTCTCTGGTTTCTACAACTATCCAGGACTCAAGCACTTATAGTCAAATTTTATAAAACAGCACAAATAACATAACATCAAACAAAATCTTTTGAATGTCTTCAAGAAGCATTTTGTTTATTATAATGCAGACTTAAGGAATAAGACATTCATGTTTCCCTGGTATACTCTGAGGCATGAGAAGAAGCCAAGTGCCTTATACAAGTGAGGAATGCTGATAGTGTGTGTTACAGGACACCTTGGAATGTTTTGTTCCTAAAGGCAAATGGCTCACATCTACAGCCAATTTAGGGTGTCCACTCTACCTATTGCATGTCTGTGGAATGTGGAAGTAAACAGGAGCACCTGGTGGAAACCCACGTGGACAAAGGGAGGACATGCAGACTCTGCACACAAAATAAACATTATTACGTTTTGTGTTATGTATGTAAGATACTAGAAAAATTACAGGATATGTTTTCAAAAATGATAAGAATGTAAAAGATATTATGTCTAAGTACAAAGTAAACACCATAAGTGATATGTGTATAATGAAGTATGTTACTGGAATACTATTTAAAAGACTTACCAACACACATCTGCTTTGTTGGAGTGCTTTGAAAGCCTGGATGGCACTGGCAGTGGTATGATCCATCAGTATTTACACAGCCGCCATTCACGCATGGGCTACTCGCACACTCGTCTATGTCTAAAAGCAGAAGAAAGACATGTTAAATGCCTCCTTTACACCTATTACTAAGCTGAAATGTTCCAAAAATATGAAACTGAAAGAGTGGTGATATGGATTAAATTCTCTGGTTCTGCTATATGACTGAATTCTTGTGTGGGAAATATCTGCTGTAAAATCCCAAAGTATCTGTTATGTTTGTCACAGTGTTCTGCAAATTCTTTATAAAGACAGTCACATTTGTTATGTATGTTAAAAGTTACATCTTGGCCCATAACCTTGTTAATTAATTCCTGCATGTATCGTATATATATATATATATATATATATATATATATATATATACATATAAGCTGGCCACAAAGCAATCCAATTACAAAGTGATATAGCAAAAATAAAAGTAAACAGCACACAAAAATACATGTGCTTAATCTGTTCAGTTGGAAAGCACAAATCTTGTAATTATAGTGAGTTAATTACAAGGACTTACAATGTCATTAGCTAATAAATCTCTTTCAGCTGTTTAGGGTATTTTATAAACATAGTTTAATCCTGCTGGTTATTTCAAAGAGCAACAAGGGTGGCACCAACAGAAAAAGCTCTTGTGCTGTACTTTGATGGGAAATCTGAAATAAACATAAGGGAAATTCTGCTTCATGATATCCCACAAATCTCTTAAATCATGTCAGATAGTTCATTCTGTATGCAGTCAGACAGTAAGAGCTATACCAGCTAAAGAAGATTCACTCCAGTAAGGACTACAATTCCTCCATTCATGTTTTGTTTGGATAAAAAACAAGTGGATACTTCAAACCGAGTGATGCCAGCTTCTGCAATACTTTCTTAGACATCCCCCTCTCCCAGTTAAATCTAGACAGCTATTTTTTTAATTTCTTCATGAGGACACACATGACAGCGAACTTTTATGGCCTGTTCTGTGCTTATGAAATTTCTTTTGAGAGAAACAATTTTTTTTTTTTTTAGGAAAATCAAGAAAATATTACTTATTCATCTTTGTATTCAGTCTTTATGTAGAAAGTTCTAGAAGTTTTAAATATGAAAGAAAATTGACAGAAAACAATGATGTAAAATATATTTTAGACAAAAAAGAGCTGTTTCTGCAGTTCAGCATTTGGGCTTTTATCTGCAATGCAGGAGACGTAGAAAGGGACCCTGAATGGCTGAGGTTCAGGGAAAGAAAGTGTAGTTGTTTGAGCATATTCAGCATTACATTAGGTATTTGAATAACTATTATTGCTACGGTAAAATAGTTATCAATGGGAATTAATCAGCAAGGCAGAGTAGTCTGCACCATATTATGTTCTTTTTTTTTTTTTTTTTTTTTGAGAAAGAAGGCACCAACAACTGCGCTTCAAAGCCTCAAATAAAACATTGTGAACTAGCCCACAAGAGCACCCTGTCAAGCCATCAATGGGCCTTTCAAAAGTAAGGAAGTATTCTTGTCTGAACCACGCACAATAAACTTTGAAGGGAAATGAGGACTGGTATTGATCACAAGGAAACCATCTAAAAAGCCTGTGCCAGGGAGACCCTGGGGTAAAATTCTGAAAAGAAGTACAGAGGCCATCTGCCCATTCTCTGCAGAGGTAAAGGACAACTGAGGATTATCTCCAGAGATATCCATTTAAGAGAAAGGGGAGAGAGAGAAAGAGCTGGGAGCTTATATGACAGCAGTGAAACAGTTGTTTGAGCAATTGGTCTTACCGTGTACTCTTATAATCGTACTATGTTCATAATAAGGTTCAGGATTGCAGTACACCTTCCCACCTAGAGAAGGCATGCTAAAGCAGGTTCTTACCCTAGCAGGAGTCTGACTACAGGCTGAGTATTGCAGTACACCTTTTCACCCAGAGGAGGAGTGCTAAAGCAGTTTGTTACCCTACAGCCTGAGTACTGCAGTACACCTTACCATCCAGAGGAGGAGTGCTAAAGTACTTTGTTATCCTAGCAGGAGACTGCTACAGGCTGAGTAATGCAGTACACCTTCTCACTCAGAGGAGACGTGCTAAAGCAGTTTCTTATGCTAGCAGGAGCATGACTACAGGCTGAGTACTGCAGTACACATTCTCACCCAGAGGAGGAGTGCTAAAGCACTTTGTTACCCTAGCAGGAGCCTGACTACAGGCTGAGTACTGCAGTACACCTTCTCACCCAGAGGAGATGTGCTAAAGCAGTTTGTTATCCTAACAGGAATCTGGCTACAGACCTTGCAGGAGCAGGATTCCATTACATGCCTTGAGAGAGTTTCTGTCACCAAATAATGCTGTACATTAAAGCTTCAGCCACCTACATCTTCAGAGAACAGATGTTCATATACTTCATCTTATTCTATCAAGTTTCTAAATTGACATTACATATGTAATTGTTCCAGTACATCCATTCCTGAGCTCTCTGAGTTTTAAAACAACTCACTAGCACAGCTAGTCTGGAAGCTGCCAAATTCCTCAGGTATACAAATGTAATAGTTCTGCTGCACATGAAATTTGCAAAAATGTCAGAAACTTGCTTTACTGTGTACAGCCAAACCGTAAAGGTGTACTGAATTCATACCTCTCAACTGTCCAGATTTTTTGCAGAATGTCGAGATTATTGTCTCATATTTTTGGTTTTTCCTCATAATATTTGTGTTTTTTTTTGTCAGATGAATTATGATTTAAGTTGATAATGACAGACATTTGAGTTTCAGACTTCATGCCGTTCAGAAGATGTATGCTAATGCAAATCCTGTCGAATGAGTAATTTTTAAGATGTGTCCAAATTTTGGGCCTTTGTTCCCCAGTGTTTTTGGCCTTGCCCAGATTTCCTGCACTAGAAGGTTGAGAGGGATGACTGAAGTTTATGCTTCACCTCCACCAAACTATATGTGCTCATACACTCCATAATTTTCTGGGAGGTGCTATACTGACCTCGATGACTCAACATTTATTTGCATGTTTATAAAACTAGACACATCTGCATAAAGAGCAGCACCTAAAACATTACACCATTTGAACAAGAGGGGTAGTTTAGTACAAAAAAATCACCAAAACAGACTCATAAAATGCTGTACAGAAGAGGTACTTTTTGAGGCAACCCATGCAGCAATAGACACAATTACACTCATGAAGTTACAATGGCAGTGAACCACAGTAGTGAGGCCTATAAAAAAGAAGGACCTGACCCAGTAGATTTAGGTAGAAACTTAAGAATCACCAGTAATCACAAGGCAAACAGGGTGTCTACTGAGACCAGTAGGGCATCTAAAGCAACTTTAAAAAGACATGAGAAGCAATGGCAGTAGATGCTGAAAATGTCAGTACCCAGGATGAGCAGTCTACTTTCTATTCTTATGAGAATAAATTTTAGAACAACACAGCACTATCTGCAAGCCAGCTAATGTCACTTTGTCTGTTTAAAGCATTAATTAAGGAGGAGACCATCCTGCTGGGCTTGAAATTGCTCCATATACTAATCCTCCTTAGCCTGTCCCTTGTCACCTCTTGAGCCATCTACCATTTTTTTCTCGAGTACAAACAACATTCATGATTGTTATCATTAAAAATTTAACTCTGATGCGGTTGTAGACTTAGCAATGTCCACAGTATACAACTACTCTTTCACTGGAAAACAGTGGGAAGTTGACACCCAAGATATATCAGCATTCTTATGTTATCAGAAAGAAACACTGAAACAATGCCTTCAACATACACAGTTTATAATGTAGAAGTTTCAATAACTGGATTTCATAAGGGGTTATAACAGTGTACTACAATGACATGAACTTAGGCTGAGACTACCAGCTGTTAAGTTAAACTAACCTACCTGCTCTCAATAAAAGCCTTAGTATTATAATTTTATTAAAACTAAAATGGCAATCCTTCACAGTTACCAATTACAATTTTCATGCAAATATTATATAAGCTAGTTTATCTTTAAATGTATATTACATAACTGCACTGAAATTTAAATATCTGGTGTAATTATGGGGATTGTTTTGATCTGAAGACATCTGGATCACAGTAGCCAAAGTGCTCATCGTTTTATTAAATAATGAATATTTGTATTTTTCACATTAGTATTGGAGTACTTGCCCTTTTTATCCACAGGTTTAGTTCTTTGAGTGTCTAATTGCTGAAATTGCCCTGGATGCATGTATGAGTATGATGTACATGGCTATGAACCAATCAAAAATATTATATTACAAAACATTATGGCTATGAGCCAATCACATATATTATATTATAAAGCATCATGGCTATGAGCCAATCACATATATTATATTATAAAGCATGATGGCTATGAGCCAATCACATATATTATAAAGCATTCAAAGATGAGATATGTTATATCTCAACAGGATCGTGGCAGTAAAGGCTTTTGGTGGCAAAATAAATCAAGTTTAAGTTTAAATAATTAAAAATAAGCAAGAATGAGGGCAAGACAAGTGCAACTCTAATAAAGTGCATGTTAGTTGTAGATCATTAAAAGGATTTTTGCTACAGACCTATCTGTTAATGA
The DNA here is from genome assembly GCF_019279795.1 of Protopterus annectens. Classification (NCBI taxonomy): domain Eukaryota; kingdom Metazoa; phylum Chordata; order Ceratodontiformes; family Protopteridae; genus Protopterus; species Protopterus annectens. The sequence goes on along the minus strand of NC_056747.1, from coordinate 55,492,762 downwards.
GTTGATCCAAAGAAAATAATGTTGACTGTAACATGTTGAGAACTAACAGGATTTCATGTGAACTTGCTAATAAATGGATAACTGTATAGTAAGTACCTACAGTATTATTTTATATTATGTTTTTAAATGTATTTATTTGTTACTTATTTCATGAGAGATAGATGCATTTCATGAGATATGGACAGTATACAGGGATAAAGAATGGAGATTTAAGAAGGATGGTCTACACCTGTCTCCCCTAGTCTTCTGAATATTGGCTAAAACTTTATCCACCCTCTTAGAACCTTTTTAGGGAATGCCAAATTGACAAACCTACTGACACAGGAAATAAAATCCAAATAATCCTAAAGATGTTACTGCTCAAGGCTAGAAGCCTATATAAGAAACTTCACACCCTACAAAGACATCTCTGCTGTCACTGAGACACGGTTTAACTCCACAGAAAGTACTTCGGCAGTACTAGGCTTCAGTGCTTTTCACACATTTAGGCCATCAGCTGCACAGACAGGGACAAATGTGAATGAGTCTCAATCTACATTAACCACAACCATAACTCTAAACTGGTTAAACATGATGATGCTGCGGAATCTACATTAACCACAACCATAACTCTAAACTGGTTAAACATGATGATGCCGCGGAATCTACATTAACCACAACCATAACTCTAAACTGGTTAAACATGATGATGCTGCGGAATCTACATTAACCACAACCATAACTCTAAACTGGTTAAACATGATGATGCCGCGGAATCTACATTAACCACAACCATAACTCTAAACTGGTTAAACATGATGATGCCGTGGAATCTACATTAACCACAACCATAACTCTAAACTGGTTAAACATGATGATGCCACGTAATCTACATTAACCACAACCATAACTCTAAACTGGTTAAACATGATGATGCCGCAGAATCTACATTAACCACAACCATAACTCTAAACTGGTTAAACATGATGATGCCATGGAATCTACATTAACCACAACCATAACTCTAAACTGGTTAAACATGATGATGCCATGGAATCTACATTAACCACAACCATAACTCTAAACTGGTTAAACATGATGATGCTGTGGAATCTACATTAACCATAACCATAACTCTAAACTGGTTAAACATGATGATGCCGTGGAATCTACATTAACCACAACCATAACTCGAAACTGGTTAAACATGATGATGCCGTGGAATTCATCCATGTGCAAATCACCATAGACAATGTCCATACCACATAGCTACAGGTCATCCTCTATGTTCCTAGAATCTCACTGGTCATACCTATACCTACTAGACACACTCACCATTAAACCAAATACCCCATTCATGGGAGACATTAACTACACCTCTATAGACTGGGAAACATCCACTGCCACATACTTACAGGTACAATTCCTGGACTTCATTAACACAAATACATTTGACCAGATAGTGTGCACACCCTACAAAGGTTCAAACATGCTGGACTGGGTACTCACCAATATGGGAGGTTGCTGCCTCACCCCTCCCCCATACACCATTTGTTATGTCCTCACTGGTGAGGTCAGACCATGAAGTTGCCTCTTTCAAAATAAAAATTAATTCAGTAACCCCAACAAACCCTGTAACAGTTAGAAACTATTCCAAAGTAAACTACATCCTATTAAGCAATAGTTTGTCAAAATTCAATGCCCCTCCCAACCCAGAATTCACAGCAACCTATGTGAAATTGTTCAATGAGATCCTGTACAACTCTGTAAATAGCTGTATAGAGGCTGCTGTGCCTACTAGAACTAGCACAAGACAAAGCAAAAAGAGAGCGCAGTGCTGCAATCCTAAAATTAAAAGGGTACATAACAAAAGGAAAAAGTCCTGGCCCAAATCAGGAAGAACAACTCCCATGATGACACAAGCTCTTTCATTAAATTAAGCAGGAAACTGCAAAGGCTAATTAAGTCCACCAAGGCCAACTACTGGGTCAAGACAGCCTCACAGGCCGAAGACAACCACAAGACTTTCTAGAGCTATGGCCAAAACCTCAAACGCAGTACACAGCAGTGTGCCAAATTGGTGGTCAATGGTGCCACCTTCACTGAGCACAGCAACATTGCAAACTTGCTGGCTGACAAATTCAGCTCAACTTCACCTCCTCTGACTTACTAGCATAATCCCCCAACAATTAACAGGGAGCAGGTCCTGGCAATGCTCACTAAGCCTAAAAACGCAGTCTCACTGGGCCCTGGCAACATTCCAGGATGGCTCATAAATAGCTTAAAATACAGCCTATCATGACCACTTGAGTCACTTTTCAACTTTAACCTAAAAACAGGCTTTATACCATAAGAATGGAGTACTGAAATGGTTATCCCCCTTCATAAGGGTGGACCATCAACAGACACTAGAATCTACAGACCTATTAGTCTGACTAGTCTAATATGCAATGCCATGGATTGCGTTATCATGGAAATGATCAACAAAGACATAGTCAGACAGCCCAGTTTGACTTTGTGAGGGGGAAGGTCATGCCTACTAAACCTGGTGGACTTCTTTGAAAAGGTCACCAAGGCAATAGATGAGTGGAAAATGGTGCATATCGCCTATCTGGACTTGAATAAGGTGTTTGATACAGTACCACACTCATCTATAGTTGACAAACTCATCAAACTGGACATAGCCCCCTACATAACTCAATGGATTGTCAGCTGTCTCAGAGACAAAATCCAGGAAGTCACTGTTGGTGATACCACCTCCACAAAGAGACTGTCACCAAGCAGGGTACCTCAGGGTTCCGAGCTGGGACCACTCCTATTTCACATCTACTTCTCGGAGGTAAAGGCTAATGTCAGGGGGATTTGGCTGACTAAGTTCACAGATGACTGCAATCTGGGAGATGTCATAGACTCCCCCCATAACACAAACATTTTACAAGATGGTCTAACATAGACAAATAACTGGTGACAAAGTCATGGATTAAAAACTCAATGCCAGGAAATGAATTATAGTGCCTTTTGGGAAAACTGCCACCCAGGCTAACTACTTCATCGATAAGACACCCCTAAGACTTGACCCAGTAGTCAGGAATCTGGGAACGTATGTAGACAGTAATCTGACCTTTGACCAACCTGTGGTCATGGTAGTAAGAAAATTAATCTATCACCTATTTTATAAGTAATAGCAAGGCATCTAGGTTCAAGGAAGTCATACTGTCACTTTATCTGGCCATCATCAGACCCATCACTGAGTACAATGCCCTCTTCAGCATGTACCTCGCTAGACAATAGTTGGAATGCCCCCAAAAGTTCCTTAACAGGAGAAGCCAGGATATAAAAAAATGTCCTATGCAGATCACAAGTTAATGTCCTATCTCTATACTCTGTCTCCTATAAGTTATTGAGAGGCAGTCTGTGCATGGCATTGAAGGCATCCTTTTATCCAACACTGATAAACTTTTGCACATCTGAAAAATGATCAACATCAGAATCACTAGAATAAAGCTTTTAAATTTTGCTTGTGACATAAATAAGAAGTGTTGGTGAGACAGATATATGTCTCAGAGGATCCCCATGCTTTGGAAAAGGCTCCACATCCACATGAAGCAGAGTCCATCCCTAACTCTGTTTAAGCATAACCTTGACAAATGGATGGGAAATCGTAAATTTACCACAGGTCTGGCCAGCATGTCTCTGACAGGCAGAGGCAAACAGTAGTGCCCAAACTAACATACACCCCATATAACCTTTTGAAACTTCCTAACCAGAATAGCTCCTCATAATAAATGCCCATGATACACAGGGAAATAATTGGGTTGGGTTGTACAGCTAGACTTATAAAGACTTTGGTGGCCCTTAGCCTAGTATATACCTATGAACCTATAATAACTTTAAATTCCATATGGAATTAATTGAGATTACCAATACAGGAATGTATATCATGTTTCTGTAGGATATTTGTAAATTGCAGAGATGGTTTCATTCCTGTAGTGGAGGTTGAGTTTTAGTTATTGAAGAGGCATTTTTAGGTCTAAATGTTGTAAGAAAAGTTTTCCATACCCTGTGATAAGGGAACACAGTATGGACGTATCCTTATTTTCTATGGTCATGTTTACTATACGGACGAAAAAGATGAACTCCATTTCTTGTTTACTCCAGTCCTGATATGTTGTTTTCTATACCAATATTGTAAAGAAAGGATGCAGGGAGACTAAAGGTGTAATTTGAATTTATTTATCTCCAAGTAATATATTCAGAGAAGAATGGCATGGTATATTCCTCGCCCTGTGTTGGTTATTTCAAAGGGTGGAACTGAAGCTTTAGATGGAAATAGGGATAGGTCACAGGTTATAAATATAGAGGGCATGCTCACCGAAGTCACATCTTTTCAAGTTTTCCCTGCCACAAAAAGAGTGTGATCCCAGGGGAGGTTTAAATTAGGCAGTGCTCTACTATACTAAGAGCCCCAAGCTGCTGAGCGACCCTGGCCCCAGTGTCTTTAGCCGTCTACCCTGCTCTATAAGCTGCACATCCTGTCCTTGGAAACTTACTCCTCTGACCTGACGACTAAGGATCCACTCCAGCCTGCCGTTTCATCTTAACGTCTTCTATCCTGCTCCCTAAAGTATTAAAAGGGAGCAAAAATATCCTGCTCTATAATTTGCACATCCTGCCCTTGGAAACTTACTCCTCTGACCTGATGATTAAGGATCCACTCCAGTCTGCTGTTTCATCTTAACATCTTCTATCCTGCTCCCTAAAGTATTAAAAGGAAGCAAAAAGTATGTTGGTCTCCTACACCTCATAATATAATTTGGAATTGTAGCAACTACTTTGTGGTGCCTAAAAGCTCGCTTTTAAGCCTGAATAGCCAGCAGCTATATACCTACAGCCTGAATACCTTTCCTCCATACTAGCAAAATACCTTTAACTACTAACTTCGTATAATTTATTCCCTGGCCTGTCCTCTCCCTCTTAGAATCTACTACTGTACTACTGAGATTGTCCACCAGGTGGCAGCCTTACCCTAGCCCTACCTCCCACTCAGCTTACCTGCTACTCTTTAACATATTCTTTTTTCAATCCCTTGCCCAAGTTTTGTTTGTTAGCTCACTCTACCTCATCCTTTAACTATTCCACTACATCTAACAAGACCCTCTCCTATCCTTCCCACAACTTTTTCCCCAACCTCCTTACTCTCCTCTAACTTTATTTACCTTACATTTTGAGCTGTTTTCACTGATTGTTCTTCTTCCTCCTTCTCTTGTCTCTACCCGCTCCATTCGCCCTGCGAGCTCACTCCGCTCCCCTACCCTACCCCCAATTCCCAACCACCCCCAGTGGTCCTAGACTTATACATCCTAACCACACCCTCTTCCCCATCCTACCAATCCCACATTCCCTCCACTTTAGTTAATTGAATCATACCCCTCTATCTCCCTTACCATTCAAAATCTCTCTCTACTCAGAGTTACTTATCACATCCAATACCTCTCCATATTGTCTTATTCTAATCCTACCTCCTCTACCTTATTAAATACCAAACCTAGAAACATGCCAACAGCTGCTAAAACTACTCTAACTAAGCTACTAATCATAGCCTCACTCATACCTGTTCTAACCTCAGCCTATCTCCTAACCTCATTTGAAAACTTGAATTATGTTCACTTTCACTACCCTCTAAAACAAACAGCCATTCAAACTCTTACTCTCTCCCATAATCATATAAATATGACATCAATACCTATATACCTTCTAGCCAAATATCACAGACTTGCACACATTAAATATATTAAACATACAGTAAGGAAATTTAAATATCAGATCAGTTATATACATAATCCCATACTAAAACTAAAAAACCTCTCCATAAAAGATGGTGACATCCATCCTAACCTAGGCCCAGCCAATGTCTCTACAATTGTATCTCACTGCCCCAATCCCACCATCCCACTCAACCCTATCAGACCCCCTAACTCACTCCTAATAGCACATCTCAATATCCGCAGTATTAATAACAAAGTTGCCCATCTGCATGCCCTCTGAGATGTTCACTCCTTTGACATCTTATGTCTGACAGAAACATAGTTAAAACCTGGAACTAAAGACAATGAAATCATCCCTCCAGGATATAATATACTGAGACATGACCGCATAAAGCGTAAGGGAGGAGGCGTAGCAATACTATCTAAAGACGGTCTACAAATCACCTCTGTACCTTATAACCCACCACATGATAATAATGGAGAAGTCCTTATTTCCAGACTTCAACTCAACCCTAGTAAATCCCTATACATCATCTGTATCTACCTACCACCTGGTAATAATACCAATTCTGTAGAGGATATCCTAAGCTCAGTGTCATCAACTTACCCACAAGAAACAATAATATTAGGGGACTTTAATACTGACTGGAAAAGTGTCAATACTGAAACGCCAACTTCCCATATTAACCTTCATGGCTTCTCTCAAACCATCAACTCCACAACCAGAATTAAGAAACCAAACAAAAAAGAGAGTACCTTAGAATGGATTCTTATTAATAAACATCACCAAACTTATAAGGTAGGAACCTTACCTGATGATGTTAGTGACCACTCATTGACCTACATTATCAGGCAAAGAAATTATTCTTCCATACCCCCCACATACAGAATTTCACGGTCCAACAAACACTTTAACCCACTTCTATTCCAAAGTGAGCTCAGTGCTTGTGACTGGAACCCTCTAAAAATGCTCCCACTTGAAGAAGCTGTTAAATATTTTAACTCTAAATTCTTAACTATCCTAGACTACCACACTCCTAAACGTTCTACTAGAAACAAGTCCAAACCAGCCCCATGGCTCTCAAAAGAAACCAGACAAAAAATCCTGCTCAGAAACAAAACTTGGCCTAGGTGGCATGCTACCAAAAATATCTCAGATCAGCAAACATTCAGAATGATGAGAAATACTACAAAAAAATGCCATAATCACTGACAAAAAGAACTTCTATTGTAAACTACAGCAAACATACCAAAATAACCCACAAAGGTTCTGGACTAGTATCAATAGACTCCTTTACCCAAGGAACTCTAGTACACCAACCCCTCTAGGGACCAATCATAATACTCCCCAACAAACTGCCAATACCTTCAATACCTTCTTCACAGAGGCCATACAATCACTAGCAAGTCAGCTTTCCCCAGACAGTTCAAGCCTTCCTACCTCCATTCCAAGCTCTTTTCCTACATTCCAACTGCAACCCATCTCTACCTTCGTCATCTATAAACGTATCCAAAAACTTAAGCCTTGTACTCCTTCTGCTGACCAGTTACCATCTGAATACCTGCAAAAATCAGCCAAAGCGGTAGCCTATCATATATCTATCCTTATAACAGAACCATTAATGAAGGAACTATCCCTGACATCTGGAAAATCTCATACATTATCCCCCTACATAAAGGAGGTAACTCAAATAACTATTCTAATTATCGGCCTATAGCCCTTCTGTCACCCTTAGCAAAAGTCATGGAAAAATGTATTCATCAGCAGCTACTAAACCATTTAATTCAACACAACATACTAGCTAATAGCCAACATGGCTTTAGGCCATTCCATAGCACCACTACTGCCCTCTTATCCTTCACTGATTCCATTAATGGAAACTGTAATAATAATATCCTCTCATCTGCACTCTTCATTGATCTCTGAAAAGCTTTAGATATGGTAAACCACCCTCTGCTAATAAGTATTCTTAAGTCCCTTTCTCTTGACACTCAGGCTGTTCAATGGTTCAATTCCTATCTCAGCAATAGGCAGCCAGCAGTGCTCTGGGAGAACAATCTTTCATCCCACTTGCCAGTCACCCTGGGAGTCCCACAAGGCTCTATTTTAGGACATCTCCTCTTCTCACTTTTTATCAATGACCTATACATAGCAATTCCTCAAGCCACCTGCATACAATATGCAGATGATTCTACGCTCATCTGTTCAGCCATCTCCTCATCTGAACTGCAATCCTTGACTCAGAAAGTATTTAACACAGTGGAGACATGGTTCTTAAAACGTTGCCTCCTCTTGAATCCCAAAAAAACTAAGCTTCTCCTCTTTACTCCTACCAGCAAGTCCACCCCTATAGAATTCTCAGTCATCTCTAACAACGGCACCCTCATATCCCCTGACTCTACCACCAAACTCTTAGGAATTACAATAGATAATAACCTTAACTTTGATAGCCATATTAACAACACTATAAAAACAGTAAACAAAAATGGGCTCCCTATATAGGATCAAATCTTTCCTAACTCCAACAGCTAGAACCACAATTGCCCACTCCCACCTAATCTCAACGTTTCTTTATGCCCCTCCCATATATACCAACCTGAAAAAAAATAACCTTCTCAAACTAGCCAACTCCTATAATAACATTGCCAGATTTGCCACTGGGAACCCCTTCAGAACCCACCACTATCAGAATCTACAGCAGCTAAATTGGCTTGAACTTCAAAACCAACTACAACTTTCACAACTTACCATTGCCCATAAGATCCATAATCAACCTAATAACACTCCTATACTTTCAAACCTCATAATCCCTTACAAAAATCTCAATATTTGCGCTCTTCTAACAAACTTCGAGTTAGCATAAGCAAATCCAACAACTTGACAGGGGACGCAATTTTCTCTAACACTGCAGGGAAAAAGTGGAACCTACTACCTAGTGAACTATCTTCACTTCCTTCCCTACCCCTCTTCAAACAAAATCTCAAAAGACACCTTAAAACACATTGGTTATGCCCCTGCAGCAACCCTGACTAATGTTCTGTCTTTGCTACTATTATCTCCATGATCCTACTTGTATGCTAACTCAATATTGCTTGCTCTTTCAGAAAGGCGTACTGTAATCTATGATACTTAAACGTATTACCTTTTGTGAACTTCATGTACTATTTACTGTAAACTATCTGTTGTATCTTATTCTTAATGCATTATTTTATCCTGGATACCAATATTTTGTAATATTTTCTTCCTGTTACTACTGCTTTGATGTCTATGTAATAATTTATTATTCAGCTTATTGTTAAGACTGTTTATTATTACTGCTTTGTGTTACTCTTGGAGCTTTTCTCCCTGGGCCTCTACTGAGAAAAAACATGTATCCAGTTAGACTAGCCCGGTCAACAAATGTAAAATAAAATAAATAAATAAATAAATAAAAATAAAGGTACAGTCCTGACACAAAACAGGAAGCACCGTTTGTAATGAGATCAACAAGGGGATCTTCATGAGTTTATGTTCAACATCAGGGAGTAGATCCATGTTATGGAATAGTGAGCAGATCCATGTTATGGAATAGTGAGCAGATCCATGTTATGGAATAGTGAGCAGATTCATGTTTATAGAATAGTGAGCAGATCCATGTTATGGAATGGTGAGCAGATCCATGGTATGGAATGGTGAGCAGATGACAGTAATATTTTAGACTTTTATGTGTGAGAAACATACCATATGAGGGGGTAGAGGAATGTCGTCTCTCTGCAGGGTTCCCATGGAAGGAGCCGATACAGGATTCATAAGGATCTGTAGGATATTTTATTCAGCTGTTAAAGGTTAGAGAATTATTAGAAGAGGAAGTTGAAGAACAACATATCTATTTATCTATCTATGTATACAAAATAAGAAGTACTGCAGGAAGATAAGGTTAGATCAATGGAGAGATGGCTAAAGCACATAACTAACAGGCTGACAAGATGTGGGTAGCTATGCTACTGTTTTCTGCTCTATGGCTATTAATTACTTGCTTTAGTATAGGGGACACTGCAAACCTAACAGCAGCTAGAAATGGGATATTTGGAAAGTGCTTTGCCTCTTTTGGTTTGAAGTCTTTTTTTTTCTTTTTTTTTTTTTTTTTTTTTGTGATATGTGTAGGACCACTGGCAAGAAAGGGGTGAAGTAGGACAAAGTTTTTTACTTGCAGTTTATTTATTGTTGGTTGGTTATTAATAATGTTATTTTACTAATGTTTTAGTCAGTAATGTGAGAGACATTCCTAGGGAACAGAGATGAGGATGTGATTTTGCAGTTATTTGGAAGATTTGCATAACCCCAACTTCTTGTCTCAACATACTTTATCTATGGGACAATTGCACACCAGTGTGTCATTTTTTTTTCTTTTTTTGTTTTCTTTACAAATGTTAATGATGAATAGATATGCACTCTTAGACTGAACTCTACATGTATCCACGTCTGCTCTGCCTGTGTTGACTTGAGTTAAATAAACAGCATTAAAAAATGAACAGAAATAGACTTTCACACTCAGTACAGTGCATTTCTCCTTTATCTATATTCAACAACAACAAAGAACTAAATATATCATGTTCATATGAGTAGATTTAAAATAATTTCAGTGAATGGAAGAGAACAAAAAATGTTTACTGTCTACATATGCAGTTCAAGATTAATAGTTATTAGTGCACTACTTTATATGTCTGAGAGCAGACTTTTCTCATAGAAAAAGAGATAACTACCTACGTTCCAAGAAGTTCAGAGTTTGATACCATCAGCTTGCACTTACATAGTAAGTGTCTTGTTTAGTTTATTTTGTTTTATTTTACATTTGTTAACCTATGTTTCTGGTGGTGGCTGACATTTCAGCAGTTTGAGCCAGGAAAATCTACATTCACAGTAATATGTGCTATTGCATGTGCTACATATAACTGTACCAGATATTACAATCCACTGCAGGAATGAAAGAAAATTATGAGAATAATCTATCTGCTTTGCTACAGCTTTGGAGAAAACGTAGCTTCTCCAGGTAGAAAGGCTGCAAAACTTGTGCTGCTTTTCCAGAGATTTCAAATTCTGTGGCTTAGTGAGATTTAGGCTTTTTTATTAGGAAAAGTTTACCTGGTCAGTAATCAAAGGAGGTTACTGTGAGGGAAAATCCCTTCCTCTAATCGCACAGCTGTTAAAATAAAGGGGATAAAGGCACAATGTTTTTACATGAATATGTGACGGCTTCACACCCATTTTTCAAATTCTGTCCTAAATTTTTGTGGGATTTAATAAAACAGATGCTGAACAGATGTGTTTGATCGATTTTTAGAAGGAAAAGGGCTTTTCACTGCCTTTAGTTTCTTGTCAGTCGTCCGGCTCATTATCTGTAATTACTTATAACCATCACGCATTAGCTAAGGTGTAGCATAAATACGCCTGCAATGTGCAAGTCTCGTTATACAGCTTCATGTAAACAGCTTTGGAAGATGGCACTAAATTTAACATTTAATTCTGGATATTTAAGAACTTTATTTTTCTAAAAATCATACAGATCAGTTAAGTGGAAGGACACTTTTCAGCCATGATCAAAATATTCTAAAAGAAAATCAGTAACAGAATATGGAGACAGGTATAAATGTTCAACACTGGGTAGCCACATATTAAATGTTTATTCTCTATCATCAGTGCATATAAAAAAATAAAAGTTAGTTAAATAAAGACAGCTAATAAAGTGAACAGACAGCATCAAAATAACAGCAATGCCATGAAGGGACATTCCTGTTGTCTAAAGTTCGATCTCCTCAATCTCCAGTTTCCTATCATGTCACTTGAAGTCATTTAAGAAGAAATTGCTCTGGGACAACTGAGAAATTGGTCTTGACTCCTCATTGCTCTCCTGAACTGCATGTGTATAACTAACTGTGCACTTAGGAACCTAACTTAAAGGCAAGGAAGCAGTATCCAAAAATAAGCAAGGAAGGCTGGCGTAATATGAAGACGTGCAGGGAGAAACATCACCATTAAAACTTGAAAAGTTATTTTCCCTCTTTACAGACAGATTGTAAAATCCCATCTAGAGTAGTGTGCAAAATTCTGGAAATGTCATCAACACGACAATAATGACAGGACTGAGGAAGGTAGTTAGAAATGGTGCACAGGCAGCAAACAGTAGAAAACAAAGAAAGAGACAAAGATTAAAACATCTCAGTGACTGTCATATCAGAATGCTACCTACTTGAATTACACACATCTGAGCAGAGTATTTCCAAACTGTCATTTCCTGTTTTGAAGTTATACTGAGGAAAGACAAGTACTTTATTATGTTAAAAAATAAAATAAAATATTTGTTTTTTATTCAATGTCAACCTCAGAGGTGATTTTATGAAATAATTCATAATATGGTGAACGGTGCAAACCCAACACATGGGAGGACATGTCCCCAACATAAAGAGGATTATTGCTTGTTTTACATAAATTTATATATACATGCGTACAAATTTACAAATTACAAGCAAAAGAGCAAGGTCAAAAATATCATGTCTACATCACATTTCTTATCTCCAGGAAAGGTTCATTAAGTTTACATTTAAAACGTTCAAAATTAGAATCTTCTTTAACACTAACTGGAAGCTTTTTCCATAAATGCACTACTTTTTTATTAAATAAAAAACATTTTTGCTAATGTTTTACTTGTTGTTGTTTGTCTTTTCCCGGTTAGGGGTTGCCACAGCGGAACTCCGGTCCGCTAATGATTGGCAGTAGATTTTTATGGTGCCGAGTTGCCAGCCCGATGCCTAACCTTCAACGAAGGCACGCTAATTCACACATGTCTTTCGAAGGCCACTCGACCCACGGAGAGGACATGCAGACTCCACACAGTAGGCACTCCAGCCGAGAATTGAACAGGAGAACCTCTTGCTGTGAGGCAACAACACTAATGCTGCACCACCGTGGCTTAGCTAATACTACAACAGATTAATAATCTGCTTGTCCCATGAATATGTGGTGGTGTTAATTGTAATAGATCTCACAATTATAAATCATTACTTGCTATATAAGTAAGAATTAAATCAGCCTTCTATATTTCCATTTAACATTTCTGACTGTTTCAACCTCTTTGAAAACTGTATATCTTGCATTCTGACTGTCAATCTCTTCTGCAATTGTTCTAGCAATTTAATGTATTTTGATCTAACAGGATTCCAAAATTGCACAGCATACCCCATTTTGTATGTACTGAATATGTTACAACAACACTGTACTTTCATTTAACTTATTTATGCATCTAACTAATTTCATGCTGCCTTGATAAATATGTATATAATGCTTTTGTGATTGCTACATGATTTTATGGCAAAATATGTGTGTGAAAGTTCCAGATCAAGGCACAATATGATTCTATTGCCTTAATAAACAGACGGTGGATGTAATAGAGATGTTCAATTACCTGAAGGGTATCTAAAGTGTGGAAGTGGATGTAATTTTTTATTAAAGAATAGATTTTTGAGAAAAAATTTGAGAATATAATTTGTAGATTCATAGTGGGAAGCTCATTACCTTCTTTTTAAAACAAAGTATATTTTAGGCTTTTTAGATAATTTATTTATTGACAGTTTATATATATATATATATGTATATATATATATATATATATATATATATATATATATATTTGTTAAAGGTATAGCTCTGATAAGGGCATGTAAAATGGTTAATAGTTAACTTAGTACTGATATGAACATTGGATGATAGTTTAATATAATTTGTTAGCTTTAAGTAGGATTGTGTAGAACAGCTCCCGATTGATAAATTGAATGTTTGGTTATTATTTAATTATAAGATAATAATACTGAAACAATAGGATGGTATATATTAAACAGAGAGTGTGTTTTATTTTAATGAATATCTGAATAAGTCCCAAGCAGGGACAAAAAAATGCAGTGATCCTGTTAAGCGTTTTATGTTTTGCTTGGTGGAGTCTTTTATAATATTTTCTTCTATTAAACTTATTATTTCGTTCGGATCCCTTGGCTGAATAGAAAGTTTTTTCTAATACACCTCTTCAAGGTCTGTTGGTTTGTGAATTTAGTTGAGACGAGTGACTACTTGTTGGTTCGTGTATTTGGTTGAGACGAGTGATACTTGTTGGTTCATGTATATGGTTGAGATGAGTGACTACTTGTTGGTTCGTGTATTTGGTTGAGATGAGTGATACTTGTTGGTTCATGTATATGGTTGAGATGAGTGACTACTTGGTTCGTGTATTTGGTTGAGACGAGTGACTACTTGTTGGTTCATGTATTTGGTTGAGACGAGTGACTACTTGTTGGGTCATGTATTTGGTTGAGATGAGTGACTACTTGTTGGGTCATGTATTTGGTTGAGACGAGTGACTACTTGTTGGTTCATGTATTTGGTTGAGACGAGTGACTACTTGTTGGGTCATGTATTTGGTTGAGATGAGTGACTACTTGTTGGGTCATGTATTTGGTTGAGATGAGTGACTATTTGTTGGGTCATGTATTTTGTTGAGACGAGTGATACTTGTTGGGTCATGTATTTGGTTAAGACGAGTGACTACTTGTTGGGTCATGTATTTGGTTGAGATGAGTGACTATTTGTTGGGTGTTGTATTTGGTTGAGCTTAGTGACTTCTTGTTGGTTTGTGTATTTGTTTGAGACGAGTGACTACTTGGGTCATGTATTTGGTTGAGACGAGTACTTGTTCGGTCGTGTATTTGGTTGAGACAAGTGACTACTTGTTGGGTTTTATATTTGGTTGAGATAAGTGACTACTTGTTGGGACTTGTATTTGGTTGAGCAGAGGGACTGACTACTTGTTGGTTCGTGTATTTGGTTGAGCTGAGTGACTACTTGTTGGGTCGTGTATTTGGTTGAGACGAGTGATTACTTGTTGGGTCGTGTATTTGGTTTAGATGAGTGACAACTTGTTGGGTTGTGTATTTGGTTGAAATGAGCGACTACTTGTTGGTTCGAGCACTGGTGGCTTCTTATTTTAGTAATTGTTTAAATGTTCTTGAATCAGTTGTGTGGAGCTTTTCTCCCTGGGTCTTTGTGCTGAAAATGGGCTATTGTCTAACTCAGACTTTCCCAGTTATCAAAGAATAAATAAATAAATACATACATGCATATATACATACATACATACATACATACATAAATAAATAAATAGTCAGACTAGGTAGATCACATGGTCCTTAACTGCTCTCAAAGTCTGTATTTCTAATTAATTCAAAACAAGATGCAAATAAAGAGTTTTATACATACCCTGCATTCAGCCATTAGAATTTATGCACCCTCTTATCTTACTAATAGCAGGTCGAAAATCATGTTTCCAGCTTGACTTTCCAACTTAACTAATGCTGGCTTGACCACATTTTAAACAAACAACCTACTTCTTCCAAGAAATGCAGTACTTGTCATCTTTATCCTTTTTGCAGTTCTGTGTGCTAAAACATAATGTCACTAGAGACCTGTGCGTGTTTATCACTTCATCCAGCTTTCTCCTTCCTTTTTGCAGTTGCTCTGCTTCCTGGAATACACCTGTCATCTTCAGTCACTCCCTACTGTATATGTCCAACGGAGGAGGAATTCCCTTAAAATTATTAAGATATCTTCTATCCTTTCATTGCATTCCCTTATCTCTTCCTTTTGCCTGTCGGTCTTGCATCCCAGTTTAATAACAAATGTCAGTGCTGGATCTGGAAGCAGCCTTATTTAACTTGAAACAACTGAAAGCAACTTCCCACTCAAGATCAATAACTGAAACATTAACTTTTGCAAGAAGAATAAGAAAATCACTGCAAAAGCATGAATGATACATACCAATGCAATGTCCAGGCATGTCCTGTTTGTACCCAGTATTGCATTCACAGCGATAACTCCCTGGGGTGGGATGACAGCGCCCATTCAAGCAGAGGTGTCTAAAATGATCGCAAAAATCAATTGGCTGAGTCACACTGCGGTCTGAAAAATGAAAAAGATAGAACCTTAGAACACTTAGAATAAAGGATTATCACATTTTAGTTGACCGTGATAATTCATATTCCAAGAATGTTTATCAAATACTTAACATAATCAACAAACTATTTTCTGTCAGTTTACTTAGAACTTTGACTACTTTACTGATGCAGTAACCAGTTCAGATTTTTAGACTAAGATATTTAGATTGAGATTTACAAATGTGTCTGGCATCTACAGTATACAAGTTGAGATTATGACAATTTTCCATTGCACACGTCAGTTTTAAGGATATTTGATTTATTTGTTAGAAAAAGTGCAAGTTTGTGAATTAATTTACCATCTAACACTTTTGACAGATATTTTAAGACCTGGATTCGATATATATAAAATAAGGGTTGGATGGCAAGTCTCCCAACACATGCCTACTCACCTTTATTTCATATTACCTACATTAGGAGTTAGAAAACACGCACAAAGTGTCTAGTCGGCAAAAGGACCTTGCCATCTTGGATGGTTGGTTAGAGATAATGTGGACCAACTGCATTTATTAATGCTAGTCTTCCACAATCAGTGTCTGGATACTTTTTAATTAAGTTACCCATTTGTTGTCTTATGTAGTATTTGTACAAAGACAAGAACAAGTAGTAATGGTAGATGCAGATAACAGGATAGAGCCAGAGGGCTGACAGCAGTTCGGCCAATGTTGTCATCCATATAGATCACATTCCTTTATCACTGACAGCTTTTTGCACCAAAGGTTATAAGATTGTATGTGTATGTATATTTATGGGCACTCGTGTGTTTTATGGACATGTACAATGTATGTGTATTAATGTGCGCATGCATGTGTCTGTGTGTTTGTTTATAGTTTTGTGTGTGTGTGTGTGGGTGTGTGTGCGTGCGTGTGTTTATATTTATGGGTACTCAGGTGTGTCTTTAATGACATGTACATGTGTGTGTATTTATGAGTGCATGCATGTGCCTGTGTGTGGCTATAGTTTTCTGTGTGTGTGTGTGTGTGTGTGTGTGTGTGTGTGTGTGTGTGTGTGTGTGTGTGTGTGTACGTGCGTGCGTGTGTTTATATTTATGGGTACTCAGGTGTGTCTTTAATGACATGTACATGTGTGTGTATTTATGAGCGCATGCATGTGCCTGTGTGTGGTTATAGTTTTGTGTGTGTGTGTGTGTGTGTGTGTGTGTGTGTGTGTGTGTGTGTGTGTGTGTGTGTGTGTGTGTGTGTGTGTGTGTGTGTGTGTGTGTATGTGCATGGATGTGTATCATTGTATGTTTAGTTACTGCATGATCCTGAAAAATGACTTCTTTGAAGAAGAGACTGAAAGAACAGTCTCTCTCATAACTGCAGTTTTGTAATATCATCTGCTTTTGCATTCAAAGTTATGCAAAAGTATGATACCTGATTGGGCAATATGCAGGAGGAACACCTCCTCTGCATTTGTTTTAAATCCTGTTACTAGGAAAAAAAAACAGTACAGCAATTGTTTTTCTAGTGGAGTAACCTAGCAACTGTATTCAGTAAGATATGTATATATAATATAAGAATCAAGTTCCTAACAAAAAGACAGACACACTCACAAACATACACACACACACACACACACACACACACACACACACACACACACACACACACACACACACACACACACACACACCCACACACACACACACACAATATTTGGATCTAAACAGTTAATCATAGTGTTATAGGCAATAGCAAGGAAGGATATATTGAAGGGTAAAAATACATCCAATTTAACTAATAACAAGTAAAGACATCGCAGGAATATTATGTCATCATGGTTTCTGAATCTCCACATAAGTACACAATGGAACACCAACATATATTAGGTTACTTTTAGGTTAATAAATAGTAATTACCAGGGACAGAACAAGATGGATAATGCTAGATAGAAGTTCATAGGATCTCAGTATTATAGGAATTAAAGGTAAGTACGACATGAAACTATCTGTGCCTTGTCAATACCTGCCCTCATGATGTAGCTCCTGCTTCTACAAGGGACAAGCAAGTCAGGGAAGGGATGAATTTGCAGATGCTAATCCAGTCCTCAAGTTTTGTTTTGAAGATGTGAGAATATACAAGAGCAATTTATTCCATAAATTGGGTTAATGTTGGGCAATAAATCTGTTCCACCAGCATGTAGTTCTACATTTGCTGAGATTCATAGTCTTAGTTCTAGTGCTTGTGGAACTACTGGGCTTGTGCAGATGTAACAGATCATGAAGGATCTGGTCCTGCTGGGCCTGTGCAGATGTAACAGATCATGGAGGATCTGATCCTGCTGGGCTTGTGCAGATGTAACAGATCATGGAAATATCTGGTCCTGCTGGGCTTGTGCAGATGTAACAGATCATGGAGGATCTGGTCCTGCTGGGCTTGTGCAGATGTAACAGATCATGGAGGATCTGGTCCTGCTGGGCTTGTGCAGATGTAGCAGATCATGGAGGATCTGGTCCTGCTGGGCCTGTGCAGATGTAACAGATCATGGAGGATCTGATCCTGCTGGGCTTGTGCAGATGTAACAGATCATGGAGTATCTGGTCCTGCTGGGCTTGTGCAGATGTAGCAGATCATGGAGGATCTGGTCCTGCTGGGCTTGTGCAGATGTAACAGATCATGGAGGATCTGGTCCTGCTGGGCTTGTGCAGATGTAACAGATCATGGAGGATCTGATCCTGCTGGGCTTGTGCAGATGTAACAGATCATAGAGGATCTGATCCTGCTGGGCTTGTGCATATGTAACAGATCATGGAGGATCTGGTCCTGCTGGGCTTGTGCAGATGTAACAGATCATGGAGGATCTGGTCCTGCTGGGCTTGTGCAGATGTAACAGATCATGAAGGATCTGGTCCTGCTGGGCTTGTGCAGATGTAGCAGATCATGGAGGATCTGGTCCTGCTGGGCTTGTGCAGATGTAACAGATCATGGAGGATCTGGTCCTGCTGGGCTTATGAAGATGTAACAGATCATGGAGGATCTGGTCCTGCTGGGCTTGTGCAGATGTAGCAGATCATGGAGGATCTGGTCTTCGTTGGCACAGAATAAAAGATGCAGACAGTGCATCTAAGAGTCTATAAATACTGAGGATACAAATAAGGCTTCAAGCCTGTCATAGTAGGCAACAGTCTTTAGAACAGCAATCTTTTTTTTTTTGTTAGGAACAGCTGGGGCCTTTCTAACTGCATGATGTGTCTGGATAAGTACATGCCAAAGGGGGCATCGTACTCTTCAACTCGTGTAATAACAGCATAGACAGATGGATGATACCTTATTTTGACTCAGATGAGATACCTCTAGCGATCAGCAGTGTTAAATAAAAAAGTTTCCTGACTACTGATAGAACATGATGGTTGAAGGAGAGGAAGTTATTGACCAAGGTGCCAAGAGTCTTGACTATCATATCAGTTTGGAATAGGATGCTAGCTACATTGTTAGTTGAAGATGAGAGTTTTTACCAAATTCAGCAATACTGCTGTTTTTCACATTTAACCCTTTTTTCAGTACATAGATAATGTATCAAAAGGTGATTGGACAGTAAAACCAAACCTGTAGAAACTGACATGTTAATTTGCCATAGGTATAGGTTTACACTTTTGAAGTCAATGAAGTATATGCAATACAGAACAGGTCCTGGCACCAAGCCCTGCTGTACATAGCTAGTTGCTTTCTTCTACATTAACTATGTGACTTCTTTCTTTCAGTTTGTTTGCTATCCCATCTTGTCACATAAGGTTCTGCATTTAGGCTTTTTTAGTTTATTTCTAATAGCAGTCTGCAGCATTGTGTCAAATACCTTGGTTAAACTTAAACAGACTGTGTGGACTGAGTGACCATGATGCACTGCATCTGTGACCAAAGAAATATACTAAGTAATGTAGACATGACCTTGAGATACTGAAGTTTTTGAAGTCAGATGTGATGTCTTCAATGGCTTTGAAGAATACACTAGTTAGGCTGATGGGTCTGTAATTCCTGGGCTGTGTGGTGTGGGCCCTTTTGAAGGAACACACCAAAATCAGTTCTCCATACTTTAAGGACATATCCTGTGGTTAAGCTCAAATAAAATAGTTCAGGAGAGGTTCCATGAGAGCTGGTCTGGCACTATTTATTAGACATCCACGTAAATCGCTCGACCCCCGTGGAAGTGGTATTTTTAGTTTTTCAGAGTAGAGTTTAGAAATGTTCCTTTGTGATCTAAGAGAGAGTACGGGATACATGGATTTGTAGACTTTTTATGACTCTTTCTGGGATAAAGTTGACACTAAGTTTATCTGTAACTATATTAGCTAGCTCTTCCAAGTCAAAGTGAGTGAGCTTATTTTGGAATGGCTCAGAACACAGAGTATTGTTTCTTAATTTTCTGATGTAATTAAGGAATGGTTTGTAATTATCCATCTTTAATCTAGGTGTATTTACATTTGTTATAGGACTGCAGAAGTTTTCTATTTTCTTTTTGTTACACAGCTTATTTATACTGATGGACTACCAGGATGATTTGTTTTTGAATTTTCCTTTATATTTGGTTCTAATAGTGACTACTAATTATGTACACCTTTTCAGGTGTGGATATATCTCTCCTGTATGTGGTGTAAGTTGGATATTCTGTGTAATGCCCATAATGTCACACCTGCTTCTGTAATTCTTGATATCATTTACCGTAGTCCTGAACAGCTGATATGTTGTGGGACAGCACTACATAGTAATGATTCTGAGGCCCAGTGAGGTATACGTATACAGAAATGGTCTTGATTAGCATTTTACATAGGGAAAACATGGATTATTTTACCAAAATATATAATACATTTTTTTCAAATTAAAATCCATATTGTTAGTAATGGCCCAGACAAATAACTCGACTAAATATCTTTGCAGGCTGTTATGTTCTTCTGGTCCAGTAATAGCTGCTATTAGCATCATATTTACTAATCTACAGACCTTTGAGAATAGGAAAAGATGTAATGAATATGAGTTTCTGAACTTTCTCCAACATAATCTCCTTCTTCTGTTGCTGTTTTTAATTCCTTATTCCACCAAGGAAATGTGAAGGTTGTTACCCTTGCAGATTCTAATGGGGCATATCTTTCAATAATTGGCCTGAAGAAAATAAACATTTTCCCCATCTAGTAGCATTATCAGCATCACATAAATCTTCTCTCCATCTCCAATGATTTATCTACTCATTTATTTATAGTAATCTCTTCTATAAAATGCTCTATATATTCCTTTTTTGATTGCATTTGAATATGGGAAAAGGCTGGATTGTACTTCCATCCTACACTATTGTGATCTGATCCAACTAATTCAGGTTCAATAGAACATTCTAGTGTTCTTACCTGAGTTAGTCCAACCAATATCCAACAAATTATTACCCCTTGTTGGCATCTCTACAACCTGTTTATAACGATGTTCAAAACTAAATTTCACAATGTCATTCATTACACCTATTTAACTAGACATCTGAGGCATTAAAATCTCCAACTAAAAACTCATACCCATTTTTAAAATTATTTAAAATAATTTTATTAAACTCCCTATTCTTAACAGATGTAAAGTTTTTTTTGGGGGGGGTCTATAAAATAAGCATACCTTAAACTGACTATAATTACATTTAATTTTAATTGATATAATTCCAAAGTACTCATTTTGGCTCTTCTAAAAGGAAACATATTATTTATAGCTACATTTTGTATAGTAACTCTAACACTGTAAGCCACAATAACTACACACACATTGTTTGAGAAAGTCTGTATAGAAGAGTATTACAATGAAACACATATGAGGAGGAGGAATGTGGAGGATGATGGGAGAGTATCTATACTAATGTAAGAGAACCTCCAACAAAGGCATATGGCTAATGGTAACAACCTGTAATATCTTTCTTTAGAGAGGAGCTAATAGTAGTATTAATTTTAATTATTTATTTTTAACCATAGTAAAGCACTGATCATTCTGGACCATTTTAGACTAAACTAAAGAATAGACGTTTTGCAACATTTTGTTGTAAGAATACATACTGCAAAGCAATGGAAAAAAAATAAAGTCATGTAGATTTTATGAGAGAAATGAAACCTTTACTGAAGAACTCTTTATTACTGTTTTCTATCCTGCTGAAATTCTAAAGATGGAATTTTGGGAATTTCAGAGTTTCCTAGAAAACAGTAAGACAATTCTGAAAAATATGTCTCAGTGTAGTGAATGTTTTCCCTTCTTTTTCTATCTGCCAATATTCCTCAAAGGGACTAACAAACAAGGACTCAGCATTAAAGGAGGCCTCCAGACTGCTGTCATTAACATCTTTTTTGGAATATCTTCATAGGTTCATAGGTTGGTACTAGGCTATCGGCCCTATGGCCTATACAAGCCTAGCCATAACAATTTCCTGGCTATTTCTTCCCACAGTATTTACTAGCAGGGCAACTGATGTGATCCCCGGGGTGAATTTCCTATCTCCCATCCAATCATCAAGGTTCCTTTTGAAGAGGGCCAAAGAGGTGATCTGCCTGACATGTATGGGCAGTCTATTCCAGAGTCTGGGGAGTCTCTGGATCAGGAACCTATCCCTCCAGCATGTTTTATTCATTGTGATGACAAAGTTTATATCCCTGGAGCATGTGGCTCTGAGGGATTGGGATTTCTTTAAGTGTAGCATGTCCAACAGCTCTGGGTTTGACATGGCCTTGTATGTTAAGCAGAGATCACCACTGAGTAGATGATATGCGACAGAGTATAGCTTGAGTTTTTTAGACGGTCAGCGTAGGGCATCTGCTTTAGGCCTGTGATTCTTTTAGTGAGGTATTTCTGCGGCCTTTACAGTTGTTGCAGATGTCTTGAGAGGTACATACCAAATGGGGCATTGTATTCTATAATGGGTCTAATGAGGGATGAGTACAGTGGGACAATGACCTCCTTTTTTCTGGATGAAAACCCCTTAGTGATGTGGTGTGCCACATAGAATGATTTCCTGACTGTTGTGGCAATGTGGCTATTGAAGGTGAGACCACTGTCCACCTGTGTCCCTAAGTCTCTAATTACACTTTCCTTGTTTAGTGTACTGCCACCTATGTGGTAATTCATGGGTACATGTTTTTTTCCTAAAGGGGATAACTATACATTTCTTGGCATTGAGCTTGAGCCCATGGCTCTGGCACCAAGCATCTGTTTCTGTAAGGCCCTTTTGTAAAATATCCACATTATTTGGGTATTCAATAATGGCTCCCAGTCTGCAGTCATCTGCGAACTTTGTTAGCCAGAGTCCCTTAGTGTTGGTCTGTACTTCAGAGAAATAGATGCCAAACAAGAGCGGTCCCAGGACTGAACCCTGAGGTACTCTACTTGTCACTTGTCTGGAGCTGGATTTGGAGTTGGCTACTTTTACAGTGTGGGTTCTGTCAGTAAGCCAGTTGGCAACCCATCAAGTGATGTAGGGATTAATGCCAGCTTAGTAAGTTTATATATGATTCCAGAGTGAGGGATGGTGTTGAAGGCCTTAGTAAGGTCCATATAGGCTGTGTGGACTGCCTTACCCTCGTCCACAGCTCTGGAGACTGATTTGAAAAAGTCAGTCAGGGTCAGGAGACAAGATCGGCCCTTCACAAACCCAAACTGGGTGGGGTCCAGTGTTTGAAGGTTGCCAATGTCTTTGTTTATAAGTTCCATGATAATACATTCCATGGCCTTGCAGATCAGGCTTATCAGACTGATGTGGCAGTAGTCCCCATGATCAAAGGTGGATCCCCCCTTGTGGAGTGGGATAACTGTAGCTGTGTGGGCATGTAGCCTGAGGTGAGGCTATGATTAAACATGACACTTAGGGGAGGTGCCAGTTCATTTTGTAGCTGATGTAGTACACAGTCCGGGATGTCGTCTGGTCCCATGGATGCTGTATTCGTAGCTTTGGAGAGTGTGGTTTTTACCTGTGTGGCCATTATTACTAGAATTTGGCAATTTTTCGGGGGTGAAGTTGGCACTGAATCAATCTGCCAGGATATTGGCAATATCCTTGGGATCAGTATATTTAATGCTATTCTGTTGTAGCTCAGAGCAGATCTGAGCATTGCCATCTAGATTCTTGACATAGTTCTAGAATGCCTTGTGGTTGTCTTTGGAATCTTAGGCAATTTTATTTTTGTAACTAGCTTTGGAGGATTTTATGAGGGATCTCAGCTTCTTACTGAGGCTGGTAAGGGAGTTTTTTGCATCCTGGGATTTTCCTCTTTTCTGCAACAGTTTCTTCCTTTTGTTGTAAAGTTTGTTTATGGCAGGGGACCAACAGGTTGGCTTCCTTTTTTTGGAGCAGTGCATCTTGGTTCTATTTGGGATGGCAAGATTTATGCACGAGTGGATGTGCTCGTACAGTGCCTTAGTGTAAGATTCAGCAGTCGAACTTTCAGTTCCTGTCGGCATGGGTGTCATGAAGTTTGTCACTTCTGACTTGAGTAGCATGAAGTTGGCTTTGGAGAAGTTTTTTATGGAGGTTTCCTTACTGGGGGTTAGGGAAGGGATGTGTATGTCAAGGGAGATTAGCATATGGTCAGACCTGACCTAGAGGGGGTGACCATAGGTGTGGAGCATCGATTTCCCATGTTGGTAATGACCTGGTCTAGGATATTGGAGCCCCTAGTGGGACTATGGATTAGTTGATCCAGGGCATTGGTACATGAGTAGTTTTCCCAGTTAATGGCAGGGTAGTTGAAATCACCCAGTATTAGGGTGTTTGGTTGTATCTTAATATTTTCCAGTATGTTTAGAAAGGTGTAGTGAGAATCTTGGGGCATGGTGGGGGATTAGCAGCAAGCTACAGTTTGGATTTCAGTCTTACCTAGTGTGAGTTGCACCTAGAGAATTTCAGATGCATTGTGTCGGGCAACTAGCCTGGAGGTGTGAATATCCTTGGTGAATATGGACACTCCCCCACCTTTAGTGTTTTGTCTTGGTTTGGTGGCCAAAAAGTGTGGTAAGAGTTGTAGCCTGGTATTGCAGGGGTGCTCTCTGGAGTCTTGAACCAGGTCTCAGTTACTGCACAGATATCAATGTTCTCCATTTTTAGGAGTGCCTCGAGAGAGTGCATTTTGAGGTTTAGACTTATAGCATTGAGTAGCATTACCTTCAGATTTTGCATGCTTGTACCTGTTACGGTGGTGGTTTTGTCCTTTGACCTTTGCCTAAAAAAGGCATTATAAGGGTGGTAAGAGCCTTAGCCAGTAACCTGAATCCTAGGGGTGACAGGTGCAGAGCATCTCTGGCAAAGCATCGTGGTCTGTCGATCATGTCGTCCCAGGCAGACAGATACTGGATCCCCTTAGAATGACACCAGAAGCTTAGCCAATTGTTGAAGTCAATTATTTTGTCCTTATACTGTTTTATCATTCTGGGTGAAGGCAGGATGTTACTCAGGGCTAGGGTCATACCTGCCTGGGCCACATGATCCAAGAGCTCTTCCATGTCTCTTTTCATGTAGTCCAGGGAGGTACATCTAACGTCATTCACTCCAACATGGACAATGACTGAGTCATATTTATACTTGTTGTGGAGTGACTTGAGTGCATGCGTTATGTGGTGGATCCTGGCACCCGACAGGCAGCTGAATGCAATTTCTCGTTGTTCAGCCTGGTGAGTGGGACATCAGTCTGCCTGACTATACAGTCACCTATGACCAAAGTGTTGGGTATGTTGTCTCGCCTTATGGGCTGTTGTTGGATGGAACACTGGTGTTGTGAGCTATGTGACACTAATTGTGATTGGTGTTTGTTTGCGTTTCAGCTTCGGAGGTCCTTGTTGCTTGGGCAGGTTACTGTTAAGGGCCTCCACATATGAGAGTTTAGTGTTGCTATGTGAAGGTTTTGGTGGTGTGGGTTTAGAAGGGCTATGTGTTGCTTGAGGTGTAGTGTGGGTGTTAACCTTCTCCTCTTGACTTTCTAGCACAATCTTGGGTGGAGAGAGCTTTGCTTCCAATTTGGCTATGTAAGTGCATCTCTCGCAGGTTGTGGTGTTGGGTGGTAGGAGGAGAGGGTTGTCTGTGTACATGAGGCAATTGCTGCATTGCCCCGGTATGCCCAGATTTACCAGGTGGACAGGAGAAATCACCAGTAGCTGACCCTTGGACATGCCTGCTTTGGTAATTATTTTTGTAAAGTACAAGAGCAGTTTTTCCTTACTTTAGCAAGGTAATTTGCAATTATAGGCTGTTTAGTCCCTACTATTAATTTCGCCTTATTAACAAGGAGAGTTGAGTGCTTGTATCAGTTTAAGGCTTCCTAGTGCTTTCCAGCAGGTTTTAGAGCAAGTGCTAGTCACAGGGATGCTTAAAGGTAAGATGAAAAAAAATGGTTTATCCTAAACACTGCAATGTGCACTAACTTACGTTTTACCTGTCCAGAAAGTTAAGTTTTAGTGGAGAGTCACTATTTTTAAAACAGCAAGATAGATTGAAAGGAGGTGGTCACTTTTGTATTCTGGTACTATGGAATACAGTAAGATGGCCAATAAATTTAAATAGTGGAAGGGGAGTGATTTCACAAAATGATAATTTTGCGCTTATTCACACAAGCCAGTAAAAGCAGAGAGACTGTGGCTTGAACCAGTATACCATTATAATACAACTGTAGCAACAGATCACAAATGAGGCATTTGTTGTATTTCAGGTACACTTAGTCACATGACAAGATCACAATGAGGCATTCACTATATCACAGGTACACTCAGTCACATGACAGCCTCTATCATCTTCACTGTAGACCAACATTAAGAGCTTACCTTTAGAGTCTGATTCCCGTAACAACAGCAGAGTGTCCTACATCTTATACAACATACAAATCTGAGAGGGAACTATATGAGTTAAAACCAAAACAAAAATCCATCTGGTTTTCCTTAGTAAATGTAAAGGTTTTATTATTTTATCTGTCAACCATTCTGGATTCTTTTGTTATAAGTGTAGCAACCAGTCTTCTACTGATTTTATGCCAAAAAAAAAAAACGGAATACACTAACTAGAACTTTTCTCAAGTCCTAAGGAGACTTTAATTGTCAAAATCAGTTCCATACAGACTATTTAGTTTTGGAGGCAAGAGAATACACATTTTGGGTATTGCTGACGATTTCATCAATTTCTGGAAAGAATTGACTAGGTAAAGAATCTCCTAAGACTGTTGACAGATCTGTTGTGGGAGGAAGTGCCCTATGACGTCCTTTCATAAAACTTCTACCCCAGACTCACAGTTTCCCAGCATTCCTGAAAACAGATACACCTGTGATAGAAGAGAGAGAGGGAAAAAGAGAGGGTCATGAGACCCAGAATGCTGATTTTCAAAACCAGTGTCCATCCCCAAAGAGGACTCAGTTCATTTTATGTAAAACTCTTCATCCTTCAAGACTGGAAATGTGATATTACATCCTTTTTTCAAAAGAGGAAATACTACTGCAGATCTGAAATAGACAAATGTAGATTTTAGGATGAAGTTTTCGTTTCACATTGTAAATAAATATAACATACATGGAGTTGGTCTATGCCCCAGACTTTACATTGCTTGTTGGACAAATCTGAAATACACATCTAAAAATCAGGGAATATGTTGATTTACACCAGCCTGGTATGCAGATGTACATTTATTTGAGATTAATTCACTACAATTCCTCATGCTGGTATAGTACTTCCACCAAGTGCTGTCATGCTGTTTATTCAGTAAAAGGTATAAACCTGGGCTTAGAGTATCATGTGCTTATCTCTTGCAAAAGAAATGAATACAGACAAATCTCAAAGCAGCTATGGCAGAATGTTCACAGTCTCAAACTAAGTCAAGTTATAAATCCACAGAATGTTCACAGTCTCAAGTCAGGTCAAATTATAAATCCAAGTCTTATTTCCAGATAAAATCCCTTTATTGCAAGTAAGTTACAACAGGTAAGCACTTTCACAAACTTCTGTTTGCTTCATCAGACCATAAACAAGCAGACTGAGCCCCCTCCTTTTTATACTCATGCAAATTGTCAAATTTCAAATGAACAAACCACAGTCAATCCTATACTCAAAGCACCTCCCCACTATTAAATTAAAGCACTCACAATAAAATATACATCTGAGATGCATATAAAATAAGCATAAAATAACATAGAATCAAAATAAAATAAACTAGAGCTAACATCATAGAATTCAGTAGGAAAGAGTTTGAATGACCATCTTTCTATTGTTTCCAAGTTGAAAAATAGGAGACTGTTAAAATGAACACATGAAATAAATTGACATCACTGGGGAGGTGCTTTGAGTATAGGAGTGACTGTGATTTGTTCATTTGAAATTTGACTATTTGTATGAGTATAAAGGGGGGGGGGCTGAGTCTGCTTGTTTATGATCTGATGAAGCAAACAGAAATTTCTGAAAGCACTTACCTGTTGTAACTTACTTGCAATAAAGGGATTTCTTCTGGAAATAAGATGTGTAGATTTATAACTTTACCTGGCTTGAGACTGTGAACATTCTGTGGATTTATAACTTGACCTGGCTTGAGACTGTGAACCTTCTGTGGATTTATAACTTGACCTGGCTTGAGACTGTGAACATTCTGTGGATTTATAACTTGACCTGGCTTGAGACTGTGAACATTCTGTGGATTTATAACTTGACCTGGCTTGCGACTGTGAACATTCTGTGGATTTATAACTTGACCTGGCTTGAGACTGTGAACATTCTGTGGATTTATAACTTGACCTGGCTTGAGACTGTGAACATTCTGTGGATTTATAATTTGACCTGGCTTGAGACTGCGAACATTCTGTGGATTTATAACTTGACCTGGCTTGAGACTGTGAACATTCTGTGGATTTATAACTTGACCTGGCTTGAGACTGTGAACATTCTGTGGATTTATAACTTGACCTGGCTTGAGACTGTGAACATTCTGTGGATTTATAACTTGACCTGGCTTGAGACTGTGAACATTCTGTGGATTTATAACTTGACCTGGCTTGAGACTGTGAACATTCTGTGGATTTATAACTTGACCTGGCTTGAGACTGTCAACATTCTGTGGATTTATAACTTGACCTGGCTTGAGACTGTGAACATTCTGTGGATTTATAACTTGACCTGGCTTGAGACTGTGAACAGTCTATGGATTTATAACTTGACCTGGCTTGAGACTGTGAACATTCTATGGATTTATAACTTGACCTGGCTTGAGACTGTGAACATTCTGTGGATTTATAACTTGACCTGGCTTGAGACTGTGAACATTCTATGGATTTATAACTTGACCTGGCTTGAGACTGTGAACATTCTGTGGATTTATAACTTGACCTGGCTTGAGACTGTGAACATTCTCTGGATTTATAACTTGACCTGGCTTGAGACTGTGAACATTCTGTGGATTTATAACTTGACCTGGCTTGAGACTGTGAACATTCTGTGGATTTATAACTTGACCTGGCTTGAGACTGTGAACATTCTGTGGATTTATAACTTGACCTGGCTTGAGACTGTCAACATTCTGTGGATTTATAACTTGACCTGGCTTGAGACTGTGAACATTCTGTGGATTTATAACTTGACCTGGCTTGAGACTGTGAACATTCTCTGGATTTATAACTTGACCTGGCTTGAGACTGTGAACATTCTATGGATTTATAACTTGACCTGGATTGAGACTGTGAACATTCTGTGGATTTATAACTTGACTTAGCTTGAGACTGTGAACATTCTGTGGATTTATAACTTGACCTGGCTTGAGACTGTGAACATTCTGTGGATTTATAACTTGACTTAGCTTGAGACTGTAAACATTCTGCCATAGCTGCTTCGATATTTGGCTGCATTCATTCCTTTTTTGTATTGAGTGGCAGCTGGGACCCTGAGGTTTGTTTTTTCTTGCAAAAGAAATGTTGAACTGATTATTTTCCTTTTATAAGTCCTGAAAAACATTGCCAAGCAGAATAGTGTTGAAGCACACTGTACCACAAGGAGTGCAGGGCTTATCCCACAGTGTAAAAACAAGTTTTAGATATGTCTGTGTGTATAGTACTGTGATGTTTTATGTATGTAAGT
The DNA here is from genome assembly GCF_019279795.1 of Protopterus annectens. Taxonomy (NCBI): domain Eukaryota; kingdom Metazoa; phylum Chordata; order Ceratodontiformes; family Protopteridae; genus Protopterus; species Protopterus annectens. The sequence continues at coordinate 55,462,970 of NC_056747.1, read as the reverse complement.
GGGTATAGTATTGAGACGTTTTATGTATGTCTGCATGTATAGTATTACAATGTTTTATGTATGTCTGTGGGTATAGTATTGGGACGTTTTATGTATGTCTGCATGTATAGTATTGCAATGTTTTATGGATGTCTGTGTGTGTATAGTATTGTGCTGTTTTATGTATGTCTGTTTGTATACTATTGTGATGTTTTATATAAGTCTGTGTGCATAGTGTGATGTATTATGTATGTCTGTGTCTATAGTATTGTAATGTTTTATGTATGTCTGTGTCTATAGTATTGTAATGTTTTATGTATGTCTGTGTGTATAGTACTGTGATGCTTTATGTATGTCTGTGTGTATAGTACTGTGATGTTTTATGTATGTCTGTGTGTATAGTACTGTGATGTTTTATGTATGTCTGTGTGTATAGTACTGTGATGTTTTATATAAGTCTGTGTGCATAGTGGGATGTATTATGTATGTCTGTGTCTATAGTATTGCAATGTTTTATGTATGTCTGTGTCTATAGTATTGTAATGTTTTATGTATGTCTGTGTGTATAGTACTGTGATGTTTTATGTATGTCTGTGGGTATAGTATTGCAATGTTTTATGTATGTCTGTGTGTATAGTACTGCGATGTTTTATGTATGTCTGTGTGTATAGTACTGTGACCTTTTATGTATGTCTGTGTGTATAGTACTGTGATGTTTTATGTATGTCTGTGTGTATAGTACTGTGATGTTTTATGTATGTCTGTGTGTATAGTACTATGGTGTTTTATGTATGTCTGTGTGTATAGTACTGTGATGTTTTATGTATGTCTGTGTGTATAGTACTGTGATGTTTTATGTATGTCTGTGGGTATAGTATTGCAATGCTTTATCGATGTCTGTGTGTATAGTACTATGATGCTTTATGTACGTCTGTGTGTATAGTATTGTGACATTTTATGTATGTCTCTGTGTATAGTATTGCAATGTTTTATGGATGTCTGTGTGTATACTATTGTAATGTTTTATATAAGTCTGTGTGCATAGTGTGATGCATTATGTATGTCTGTGTCTATAGTATTGTAATGTTTTATGTATGTCTGTGTCTATAGTATTGTAATGTTTTATGTATGTCTGTGTGTATAGTATTGTGATGTTTTATGTACGTCTGTGTGTATAGTATTGCAATATTTTATGGATGTCTGTGTGTATAGTATTGCAATGATTGACGTATGCCTGTGTGTATAGTATTGTGATGTTTTATGTATGTCTGTATATATAGTATTGCAATGTTTTATGTACATCTGTGTGTATAGTATTGCAATGCTTTATGCACGCCTGTGTGTATAGTACTGTGATGTTTTATGTACATCTGTGTGTACAGTATTGCAATGTTTTATGTATGTCTGTGTGTATAGTATTGTGATGTTTTAGGTATGTGTGTGTGTGTATAGTATTGCAATCTTTTATGTATATCTCTGTGTATAGTATTGTGATGTTTTATGTACGTCTGTGTGTACAGTATTGCAATGTTTTACATATGTCTGCATGTATAGTATTGTGATGTTTCATGTATGTCTGTGTGTACAGTATTGCAATGTTTTATGTATGTCTGTGTGTATAGTATTGTGATGTTTTAGGTATGTCTGTGTGTATAGTATTGTGATGTTTTAGGTATGTCTGTGTGTATAGTATTGCAATTTTTTATGTATCTCTCTGTATAATATTGTGATGCTTTATGTACGTCTGTTGTATAGTATTGCAATGTTTTATGGATGTCTGTGCATATAGTATTGTGATGTTTAATGTTTGGCAGTGTGTATAGTATTGTGATGTTTTATATATGTCTGCTTGTATATTATTGCAATGTTTTATGGATGTCTATGGGTATAGTATTGCAATGTTTTATGGATGTCTGTGGGTATAGTATTGCAGTGTTTTATGTATGTCTGTGTGTATAGTATTGCAATGTTTTATGGATGTCTATGGGTATAGTATTGCAATGTTTTATGGATGTCTGTGGGTATAGTATTGCAATGTTTTATGTATGTCTGTGTGTATAGTATTGCAATGATTTATGTATGTCTGTGTGTATAGTATTGCAATGTTTTATGGATGTCTATGGGTATAGTATTGCAATGTTTTATGGATGTCTGTGGGTATAGTATTGCAATGTTTTACGGATGTCTGTGGGTATAGTATTGCAATGTTTTATGTATGTCTGTGTCTATAGTATTGCAATGTTTTATGTATATCTGTGTGTATAGTAATGCAATGATTTATGTATGTCTGTGTGTATAGTATTGCATATTTTGTGTACTATCAGTCTCTGCTACATTCAGCCTGTCAAAGTAGCTTGGATGATATGGTCCTTGATTAAAACTATTGACTGGAACACCCACTACAACTCAGTGCTGATGCTTTGACCTCAGGCAAAGGTTACACGAGTTTATGCACTAGGGAAGGTATAAATGGTAATAGCAAAGATGGTTCTCCATGGCTTTTTAAAAACCCAGAGGGGATTCTAAGGAAATACAATTTTTTTAGGGTTTCCCCTTTATCTGTAGTATGGTGCCCCAAATATGACTTTACTTTACAGTTATTGGCTTTTCCAGGTCCTTATTCTTTCCATAAACAGTTTCCATTTCTATTTTGTTCAAACTTTCCCAGACATTGCAAACTGTACATTTTTGCATCCCTTTTTTATAGCTCTTGTAACTTTTTTTAAAAATAACAACTTTTTTAAGATTTTTATTCCCCTAACTGTAGTACTTTCGTTAAATTTAGTGCAGTATTGACATCAGTCAATAAGATGACATGTAGACTCTTGCTGATGTCATCAACTCACAAAAATATAAAAAAATACTTTTTCTACATCATTTTATTTATTTTGTTTGCACACAGTAGCAAATAATAATAAAGATGATTCTTAAGAGCTTACCATGGCTTGCAACAAAGAGGTTACCCCACTTCAGGAAAAGGACACCCTCTTTTCTTTGACAGTATGTGACCTTAGAATTAGTAAATTTAAGTTATGGGACTTTCTAGGGGAAGGGGGTTTGCCCACTATAAAAAAAAAAAAAGCAGCGTGAAATAGTTTCAGAGTTTCCTTGGCTCAGCTTTTTCTCAACATACTGTTTTATGAATTTTAACTCTGCCATCAACAAAATTCTGAGTGAGGAACATTTCAGTATCATGAGGAATCTGAAGATAAAAAAATGTAAAGCACTGTAAAAACAATTTCAAGGCTCAGTTTGTCTCCACTGGGCACACTTATTCGTCAACTTAAGTAGAAATGGCATTTCCTGTGATTATTTCAATAAACAATGTAATACATTTTAAAAAATTGCAACATATCCTTATATTTATCAAATGAAACTTAGATAACTGACAAACAAAATGGGAACTGATTAACTTGTAACCTCATCTCATCAGACTTGAACTCACTGAGGTGAAGTATCTTAAGTTCATAGATTCATAGGTTAGTACTAGGCTAGCTGTCCTTGTGGGCCATTTTATGCCTAATCCAAGTTCCCTTTTTGCGCTTGAAATACCCTATCCTATCCTGTTTGGTTATAGATTGCTTTAGCCATCCCATGGTTGATAATTCTATATTACCCCTAATGAGAAGAACTGGGATCATACCATAGATAATTTGAGGGAACACATGCATGGCATTTAGAAATTGGATATCTCCATTAGCAGTACAAGGGGCAGTGCTGGGGAACATTTTCTGTTTTCCTTTCATAGATCTAAGTTGCACTTGAAAACGGACAGGTATGAGCTTTGTTTTATGTGGATGGGGATTCTATTCCACAGCAGTGGTATCCTCTGAGAAGTATACCTGTCCCTCCAAACCATTCTATTGATGTTGCAGAAAAGGTTTAGATCCTTAGAACAAGTATTTCTGATGCCATTTGACTTCCTGATGTGCAGTAAATCCATCAGTAATGGGTCGGAGGATGCTTTGTGTGCCAGAGTCAGGCCACCTCTTGAAGCAGTCAGTAAGATACTGAGTATAGTGACAGGGCTTTGAGTTGGTCCATGCAGGACATTTTGTTTAGGCCTTGTATCCTTTTATTAAGGTATATCTGTGGGCATTCCAGTTGTTGCATGTGTCTGGATAGATACATGCCAAAGGGGGCATAATATTTATAGTAACTTCACAGTAATTTATGTAAAGAAACACTGGAGGGTTTGAGAGATCAAAGCTCCTCTAAAAACACTGTAATTTTCTCAATTTAAGGGCTTCATCTCAACAGGTGTTGTTTTGATGAGGTTACTTACTGTGAGCTAATACAAACCAGAACCAACTTACTCAGGAATTGAAAATGTAGATAGGGCCCTATTTTAAATACCAAAAAGAGTGGGTGATGGTCTAAGTGTCTATTTCTGTACAGGGTATGTGCTAAAAGATGATATCAAGGAATAGAGACAGCCATGTTGCACCTACATGTAAGGACCTATAGATGAAAAATAGGATGACTACTGGGAATGGGCCCTGATCCAGTGGAGAGCTGTTCAACAACAAAATGTGGATTGGTGAACTGTATTCACTTACTGTTGTTAAGTACTTGTTGTAAGATAGGAAAATTGCCTCCATTTCCACCTCCGCTTTCAGGGCCAAGAGGAATACTACCAGGAATATGACCAGGGGTTCCATGAACAATACCAATACACAGTCTGCGGTACTCATCTGTGAATGCAAACATAAATGAATGAATAGAGAAAATCATACAGGCTTAAATGAATGCAACAAAGATAAATCAATTGAATGCATACAGTCATCATGCTAATGAGGTTTTTATATGAAATTAATTTCAGTTTTAATTTACAATCTGCAGTATGAATGAAGCAGTACACTAAGGGAGATATTTATGCTTTATAGCACTTCTAGTCATACAAAATATGGACAAACAAAGGAAGCATATGCTTACAATACGGTGAAATACACATTATAATGTGATAAACACAGACAAATACACCATCAAATGCTGCAACAATACAGCATGGGGTCAGAATCAATCTTTTCAAAGGGCTTTTATGATGTACTAAAGGAAGCATATGCTTACAATACAGTGAAATACACATTATAATGTGATAAACACAGACAAATATACATCAAATGCTGCGACAATACAGCATGGGGTCAGAATCAATCGTTTCAAAGGGCTTTTAAGATCTACTTCAGGCTACCAAGCTCGGGGGCAATTCCAAGGTTTTGGCTACAAGCAAATTTTCTTCCTCGTAATGTTTAACTTTTTCTATACCTACTTTAAGAAAACTGAGAACCTAAATTTTGGTCTGAACTTTCATTGCATGATGCAGATAACAGTAATTTCTCTAACGTACTTCACAAAATATACGTGGCCATGCATGCAAACACACATCTGCACATACACACACGCACACACTCACATATGCACACAAGTGCACACACACACACACACACACACACACACACACACACACACACACACAAACCCATATACACATTTAATTTTTACATCTTAGTGTCTAACACAGGAATGCTGTAATCCTCAACTGTAAGATCCTCAGAATCGTATTCTACAGGTCTATATTAGAACATCGAATGTTCTAAATAGCGAACGCTGACATGAGCGAAAATGCAGGACCTTGAAAATGTTATTGTGGGGGCTGTGCCCCGCTAAACCCCCGCTAAATATATAGTCCACCTCTGAGATCGCACTACATTGAGGAAAGGGGAAATATTTCGATTTTCACTGTACTGTGATTAAAAAAAAAACTTTGAGGTCCTGCATTTCGCTCATGTCAACGTTCGCTGTTTAGAACAGTAAATGTTCTCATATAGACCCATATTCTACTACTAGCAGTGTGCTAATGCCAGTAAAGACCAAATTACAATAATGACAATGAGCAGGAATTAGTTTTAAGTGGCACAACACATATGTGGTATTAGCAAATAAGAACTTGAATGTATCTTGATGGCCTCTGAAAAGGATTTTTGTTTTTCTTTCATACTTCTGCTGATGGTGTTGTTTTTTTTTGCTTACAATCTACCCTGCTACTGGATTTAGGGTCTGGCCTTGACACATTTTATGAAGGATGAAGGAGTCTTTCTGGCTTTTTGTTCTCTGCCCACTAATACTGCTGTTTTAAATTTTTGGAGTTAATTTCTTAAAGGCTTGCACAGCTATTAATTTTTAGATGGTGTTATTGTTTCTTATTTATCGAGTATTCACTTGTGGAACATATTGCAGACATTTAGTGATGTTAACACATAGCACACTTGCCTTTGGGGCTGGCAGACCAGAAGGCTTTGGATTCTTTTCCAATGCAAGGTAATTGGACTGCTGCCACTGCAATGCAGCATTAGGAAGGTGCTGTACAATGAGATGTTAAGCTGAGGTTCCATCTGTTTGCACTGATGGTAGCTCAGGTAGATGTAAAAGTTCCCACCGCACCTATTGTAAAAAGTAGGGGAAGTTCTCCGATGCCTTGGTGAAATTTGCCCCACAACTATAAACATCATCTTGGATCTCCCTTTAAAAGTGACCACTAGCCATGAGGGTCTAACCTGGTCAACAAAGAATAAATAAATCTTCCTCTTCTTTTGGCTGCTCCCATTAGGGGTCGCCACAGCAGATCAACTGTTTCCATTTCTTCCTGTCCTCTGCATCTTGCTCTGTCACACCAACCACCTGCATGTCCTCTCTCATCACATCCATAAACCTTATCTTAGGCCTTCCTCTTTTCCTGTTACCTGGCAGCTTCATCCTTAGCATCTTTTTCCCAATATACTCTGCATCCCTCCTCAGCACATGTCCAAACCAATGTAATCTTGCCTCTCTGGCTTTGTCTCCAAACCTTCCAACCTGGGCTGACCCTCTAATATACTTATTCCTAATCCTGTCCATCCAAGTCACACCCAGTGCAAATCTTAACATCTTAAACTCTGCCACGTCAAGCTCTGACTCCTGCCTTTTTGTCAATGCCACTGTTTCCAACCCATATAACATAGCTGGTCTCACTACCCTGTTGCAGACCTTCCCTTTCACTCTTACTGGTACTTGTCTGTCACAAATCACTCCTGACACTGTTCTCCACCCACTCCATCCTACCTGTACTCTCTTCTTCACCTCTCTTCCACACTCACCATTATTCTGAACTGTTGATCCCAAGTATTTATACTCATCTACCTTCTCCACCTCTACTCCCTGCATCCTCACCATTCCTCTATCCTCCCTCTCATTCACACACACATATATTCTGTCTTAGTCCTGCTGACCTTCATTTCTCTTCTCTCTAGAGGATATCTCCACTTCTCCAGGGTCTCCTCCACCTGTTCCCTACTCTCACTACAGATCACAATGTCATCTGCAAACATCATAGTCCACGGGGACTCCTGTTTGATCTCATCTGTCAACCTGTCCATCACCATTGCAAATAATAAAGGGCTCAGAGCTGATCCTTGATGTAATCCCACCTCCACCTTAAACGCATCTGTCACTCTCATCGCAGACCTCACGGCTACCCTCGTACATATCCTGTACCACTCTTATATACTTCTCTGACACTCCCGACTTTCTCATACAATACCACAACTCCTCTCTAGGCACCCTGTCATATGCTTTCTCTAAATCCATAGACACAATGCAACTCCTTCTGACCTTCTTTGTATTTCTCCAACACTCTCAGAGCAAACATCGCATCTGTAGTGCTCTTTCCCGGCATGAAACCATACTGCTGATCACTAATCATCACCTCCCTTCTTAACCTAGCTTCCAGTACTCTTTCCCATAACTTCATGCTGTGACTGATCAACTTAATCCCTCTGTAATTACTACAGCTCTGCACATCACCCTTATTCTTAAAAATCGGTACCAAAACACTTTTTCTCCATTCCTCAGGCATCGTCTCACTTTTTGTAGTTACTACAGCTCTGCACATCACCCTTATTCGTAAAAATCGGTACCAAAACACTTTTTCTCCATTCCTCAGGCATCCTCTCACTTTCCAAGATTTTATTAAACAATCTAGTTAAAAACTCCACTGCCATTTCACCTAAACACCTCCATGCTTCCACAGGTATGACATCTGAACCAACAGCCTTTCCGTTCTTCATCCTCTTCATAGCTATCCTTACTTCCTTCTTGCTAAGCCATTGCACTTCATGATTCACTATCCGCACATCATCCAACCTTCTCTTCCTCTCATTCTCTTCATTCATCAACCCCTCAAAGTACTCTTTCCATCTGCTCAATACACTCTCCTCCCTTGTGAGTACGTTTCCCTCATTATCCTTTATCACCCTTACCTGCTGCACATCTTTACTAGCTCAGTCCCTCTGTCTAGCCAATCGGTACAGGTCCTTTTCTCCCTCCTTAGTATCCAACCTTTCATACAACTCTTCATATGACTTATCCTTAGCCTTCGACACCTCTCTCTTTGCCATGCACCTCATCTCCTTATACTCTTGTCTACTTTCTTCATCTCTCTAACAATCCCACTTCTTCTTCACCAACCTCTTTCTCTGTATACTCTCATGTACTTCCTCATTCCACCACCATGTCTCCTTGTCGTCCTTCCTCTGTCCAGATGTGATACCAAGCACCTTTCTAGCAGTCTCCCTTACTAGCTCTGCTGTAGTTACCCAGCTATTCGGTAACTCTTCACTGCCACCCAGTGCCTGTCTTAACTCTTCCCTGAACATCACCTCACAATTACCCTTTTTCAATTTCCACCATTTGATCTTTGGTGCTGCCCTCACACTCATCCTCCTCTTCCTGATCACCAATGTCATCCTACAAACCACCATCCTATGCTGCCTAACTACACTTTCCCCTGCCACCACTTTACAGTCTCCAATCTCCTTCAGACTGACCCTTCTACATAAGATATAATCCACCTGTGTGCATCTTCCTCCACTCTTGTATGTCACCTTATGCTCCTCCCTCTTGTTAAAATACGTATTCATCACAGCCATGTCCATCCTTTTTGCAAAATCCACTACCATCTGACCTTCTGCATTCCTTTGTTTAACACCATACCTACCCATCACTTCCTCATCCCCTCTGTTCCCTTCACCAACATGCCCATTGAAATCTACTCCAATCAGCACTCTCTCACCCTTGGGTACAGTCATCACCACTTCATCCAACTCACTCCAAAATTTTTCTTTCTCATCCATCGCACACCCAACTTGCGGAGCATATGCACTAACAACATTAATCATTACACCATCAATTTCCAGCTTCATAAACATCACTCTATCTGACGCTCTTTTTACCTCCAAAACACTCTTAGCATACTGTTCCTTCAGGATAATGCCTACTCCATTTCTCCTCCCATCCACACCATGATAAAACAATTTGGACCCGCCTCCGATACACCTAGCCTTGCTCCCCTTCCATCTGGTCTCTTGCACACACAATATACCAACCTTCCTTCGGTCCATCATATCGGCTAGCTCTCTCCCTATACCAGTCATACTGCCAACATTCAAAGTTCCGACCCTCACTATCACAGTCCTAGCCTTTACTTGCCTTCGGGCATGCCTTCCCCCTCTTCTCCTCCTTTGGCCAACAGTAGCCCAATTTCCACCAGCACCCTGCTGACCAACAGTATTGGTGGCGGTCTTTGTTAACCCGGTCCTCGACCGATCCGGTATGTATATAAATAAAATGCATTATTGTGACATGCACCAATGAATCCTTCATCCTAGTAAGACAATAATAGCAGCACTTGTTCTATTCTGCAAATGGCCTGGGTATGTGGACTGCAACATCTGATATACTCACTCTGTTCCTATTTATGGAAGCAAGCAAAAGATACTTCAAACCTCTTCCCAGTGCAAAACAGGTAGGCAGACAAGGGAAGCCAGCACAACAGCACTGGAGAGGCTCACACTGGAAACCAAGCCACATCACATGGGCTGCCGTTTCATTTTTGCATTGCAACTATAAAGATGTAGTCAGTTTTCTAGAGTAAGCTCTCTCACCTTCTCTACACAGAGTGTTTGAGACCTTCATACTTTCTCCAGTTTCGCTATATAACTACTTGAGCTCATGTGTGAAGAAAATGAATGTCCATCTCTCTCCCATGTGGTCTTATACTGTGCAATTACAGACAGACAGTTGCTTAATCAAGACATTTTAACAGTCTGCTAATTAAGTTCTATCAAACCACCATGAACATGTGAACAATATGCTGACAAAATTAATAATTAATAGGATGTGTCATTAACACAGCTTTGTTTTTATTTTAGCATGTGAACTAAGTGTAAAACAAACTGTCAAATGTGCTAGAAAGAAAAAAGTCAACAGTTCAGCTTATTCTGAAGCCTTCCCAAAGAATTGTCCATGTTATCGACTCGAGAATTTAGAAGAGCTCCTTCATACATAGGTTAGCACATATGCTGGTCATCTACTATACAACCCTATCCCATATATATTATCTTCAACTGAAAACATTCCTCACAAAGTGTTTGGCATCATAAAAGTACAAAACCTGTACTGGGATTTCCAGGTATAACATTTTTTAACATTTCTTAAATATTTATTTGTCTTCTTCTGACTTCAGGCCTCAGCAGTTACAAATCTCAATTATATCCAGCATTCCACCCCTATATAGCAGATCCAGGCTGTGCAACTTATAACCGTACAACTCAAGAGAGGAACAATGTGGCTGGGAAGCTACCATATCAGGCCTGATGTGATGAGGGAGTTTTCTACCACCAAGTGACCCCATGCCGCTTTGATTTAATGCTGATATAATACATTCATCTCACTTATGCTCATATGTGTGAACAAGTCAATATAGCATCCTGCAGAAGAAAGGGTGCATATCCCACAGGCTGCCGTACCTAAGAACTCCATCCTGAGTCAGTCCTGTTATATTTACATTCCTTCCAGTAAGAGATAGCTACTTTCAGGTTGTTTCATGCCATCCTTTTTGGTTGACCTTCCCATCTGTGGGCTGTTAACAGCCTTATATTCCAGGGAATCTTATAGATTCATAGGTTCATAGGCTGGTACTAGGCTATCAGTCCTAGGCCCTATACAAGCCTAGCCATAACAATTTCTTGGCTATTTCTTCCCACACTATTTACTTCCCTGGACCCTTGTCTAGCAGGTCGACTGACGTGATCCCTGGGGGGAATTTCCTTTCTCCCATCCAATCATCAAGGTTCCTTTTGATGAGTGCCAAAGAGGCGCTCTGCTTGACATGTATGGGCAGTCTATTTCAGAGTATGGGGAGTCTCTAGGTCAGGAACCTATCCCTCCAGCATGTTTAGTTTATTGTGATGACAAGGTTTGGATCCCTGGAGTGTGTGGCTCTGAGGGATTAGGATTTCTTTAAGTGTAGCATGTCCACCAGCTCTGGGTTTGACATGTCCTTGTATGTTAAGCAGAGATCGCCTCTGAGTAGACGATATGCGACAGAGTATAGCTGGAGTTTTTTAAGGCGGTCAGCATACGGCAACTGCTTTAGGCCTGTGATTCTTTTAGTGAGGTATTTCTGCGACCTTTCCAGTTGTTGCAGATGTCTTGAGAGGTACATACCAAACGGGACGTTGTATTCTATAATGGGTCTAATGAGGGATGAGTACAGTGGGAAAATGACTATTTTTCTGGATGAAAAGCCCTTACTGATGAGGTGTGCCACATAGAAGGATTTCCTGACTGTTGTGGCAATGTGGGTATCGAAGGTGAGACCACTATCCACCTGTGTCTCTAAGTCTCTTATCACACTTTCGGTATTTAGTGTACTGCCACCTATGTGGTAATTCACAGGTGTATCTTTTTTCCCAAAGGGGATAACTATACATTTCTTGGCATTGAACTTGAGCCCATGGCTGTGGCACCAATCATCTGTTTCTGTAAGGCCGTTTTGTAGAGTATCCACATCACTTGGGGATTCAGTAATGGCTCACAGTTTGCAGTCATCTGCGAACTTTGTTAGACAGATTCCCTTAGTGTTGGCCTGTACTTCAGAGAAGTAAATGCCATACAAGAGCAGTCCCAGGACTGAACCCTGAGGTACTCCACTTGTCACTTGTCTGGAGCTGGATTTGGAGTCTGCTTCTTTTACAGTGTGGGTTCTGTCAGTACGCCAGTTGGCAACCCATCAAGTGATGTAGGGATTAATGCCCAGCTTATTAAGTCTACCTATGATTCCAGAGTGGGGGATGGTGTCAAAGGCCTTGGCAAGGTTCAGATAGGATGTGTGGACTGCCTTACCCTCGTCCATGGCCCTGGAAACTGACTCGAAGAAGTCAATCAGGTTCAGGAGACAAGATCAGCACTTCACGAACCCAAACTGGGTGGGGTCCAGTGTTTGAAGGTTGCCAATGTCTTTGGTTATAAGTTCCATGATGATACTTTCTATGATCTTGCAGATCAGGCTCATCAGACTGATGGGGCGGTAGTTCCCGAGATCCAAGGTGGCTCCCCCCTTGTGGAGAGGGATAACTAGCTGTGCACCACTCAGTGGGCACGAAGCCTGAGGTGAGGCTATGATTAAACATGACACTTAGGTGAGGTGCCAATTCATTTTGTAGTTCATGTAGTACACAGCCCGGGATGTCATCTGGTCCCATGGATGCTGTATTCTTAGCTTTGGAGAGTGCATTTTTTACCTGTGTGGCAGTTATCACCAGAATTTGGCAATCTTCCGGTATTGGGATGGGCCGTTTAGGGGGTGAGAGGGGGCTGAAGTTGTTACTGAATTGATCTGCCAGGATATTGGCAATATCCTTGGGATAGGTATATTTAATGCCATTTTGTTATAGCTCAGAGCAGATCTGAGCATTGCCATTTAGATTCTTGACATAGTTCTAGAATGCCTTGTGGTTGTCTTTGGAATCTTTGGCAATTTTATTTTCGTAACTAGCTCTGAAGGATTTTATGAAGGATCTCAGCTTCTTAATGAGGCTGGTAAGGGAGTTTTTACATCCTGGGATTTTCCTCTTTTCTGCAACAGTTTCTTCCTTTTGTTGCAAAGTTTGTTTATGTCAGGGGACCAACAGACTGGCTTCCTTTTTTTGGAGGAGAGCATCTTGATTCTATTTGGGATGGCATGATTCATGCATGAGTGGATGTGCTTGTACAGTACCTTAGTGTAGGATTCAGCAGTCAAACTTTCAGTTCCCTTCTGCATGGGTGTCATGAAATTTGTCACTTCTGACTTGAGTAGCATGAAGTTGGCTTTGGAGAAGTTTTTTATGGAGGTTTCCTTACTGGGGGGGGGGGTGAGGTGGGATGTGGATGTTAAGGGTGATTAGCTTATGGTCAGACCTGACCAAAGAGGGGGTGACCATAGATGTGGAGCATCAATTTCCAATGTTGGTAATGAACAGGTCTGGGATATTGGAGCCCCTGGTGGGACTATGGATTAGTTGATCTAGGGCGTTGTAATTTATGAATTCCAAGAACCGTTGGGCAAAGGTGTTAGTACACGAGTAGTTTTCCTAGTTAATGGCAGGGTAGTTGAAATCACTCAGTATTAGGGTGCTTGGTTGTATCTTAATATTTTCCAGCATGTTTAGAAAGGTGTAGTGAGAATCTTGGAGCATGGTGGGGGATCTGTAGCAAGTTACAATTTGGATTGCAGTCTAACCTAGTGTTAGTTGCACCTGGAGAATTTCAGACGCATTGTGTTGGGCAACTAGCCTGGTGGTGTAAATATCCTTGGTGAATATGAACACTCCTCCACCTTTAGTGTTTCAGTCCTGGTTTGGTGGCTGAAAAGTGTGGTAAGAGTTGTAGCCTGGTATTGCAGGAGTGCTCTCTGGAGTCTTGAACCACGTCTCAGTTACTGCACAGATATCGATGTTCTCCATTTTTATGAGTGCCACGAGAGAGTGCATTTTGAGGTTTAGACTTTTAGCATTGAGTAGCATTACCTTCAGAATTTGCATGCTTGTACCTGTTATGGTGGTGGTTTTGTCCTTTGAACTTTGCCTAAAAAAGGCACTATAGGGGTGGCAAGAGCCTTAGCCAGTAACCTGAATCCCATGAGTGACAGGTGCAGACCATCTCTGGCAAAGCATTGTGGTCTGTCGATCATATCGTCCCAGGCAAACAGATACTGGTTCCCCTTTGAATGACACCAGAAGCTTAGCCAATTGTTGAATTCAATCATTTTATCGTTATATTGTGGTATCATTATGGGTGAAGGCAGGATGCTACTCAGGGCTAGGGTCATACCTGCCTGGGCCACATGATCCAAGAGCTCGTCCATGTCTCTTTTCATGTTGTGCAGGGAGGTTCGTCTCAAGTCCTTGACTCCAGCATGGACAATGACAGTCATATTTGTACTTGTTGTGGAGTGACCTGAGTGTGTGCGTTATGTGGAGGATCCTGGCACCCGACAGGCAGCTGACTGTAATTTTCTCCTTATTTAGCCTGGTGAGTGGGACATCAGTGTGCCTGACTATTGAGTCACCTACGACCATTTGTCAGTTCTGATTTGTTTGAAGTTAAAATGTTATTCTAGAAGCATCATCATGTGTTTGACATATCAATACATTAGATGATACTTTATTGTAAGTACTACACTGCAGTGTCTGAGGTTGTGAGACTCAAAAAAGAAGGAAAAATTAATTTATTAAAAAAACTGCCTTCTTTTTCCAAGTTTGGTTTTGCACTATTCAATATTTTTTTAATACAGTGATTCCATTTTTTTGTGGTTTTAATATTTTGGTTATCAATCTTTACATCTCATTTAAGATAAACTGGTTATTGTTTACAGATAAGGTCAACAGTTAGGGATTAGCTTTACAAAATGGATTAAGCCAGGAATTTGGAAACCACTTGACTAAAACAGGAGAGTTTCAATGCTAGAAAATTCAATCAGAAGTTTATCTTTTAATAAGCAGTTCTACATCTGAGATTGCATTACCTGAAATCATTCATAGGACATGAACAGCACCATCTGTACACTGAAGTTGTGTACTAGACAAACAATTCTTCATTCATTACAAACAAACTTACCAGATCCTCGGACTGGGCAAATTTCTGGAGTGTGGCTGGCTGCCCAGCACCGCCCATTGTCACAGCAACACTGCATCTTGGAAAGCTGCCAATTCCGTTTTTCAGCACAACGCCCACCAACCAGCGCAGTAAAGCAAGACCCAAGCCTTTGATCTGCAAGCAGATAAAGAAGAAGAAAATAAAAAAACAGTTAACTAGATTATACACAATAGAAACATATATATATATATATATATATATATATATATATATATATATATATATATATATATATATATATATACATACATACATACATAGAGAGAAAACAAGCATACGTAGAAAGAAAAACAATTTTCCTCTATAAACTAATCAATTTGTAAATGGAAATTTATAACAAATTCTACACAACTACATTATAGAAGAAGTTAATCAAAATTCTGTTATTTATTTTCATTTTGGTGTTATGTATATTAAGGAATCAGGCCTGTAAAGATACAGCTTATAGAAACATAACAGGTAAATAGTGTCTATTTTTATGCAGTATTTAAGTGGTCACTTTATAATAGAACATAGGATTGTAGATTAGGTGGTCACTTTATAATAGAACATGACATTGTAGATTCACCTGAGGGGAAACACACTGAAAATCTTCACTCACTATGTCTTAATGCAGCGAGAAAAAGGAGGTCTAAAATTACTACACCGAACGTGCCTGGATCTTGCTCATATTTCATTTGATTTCTGCTATTGTCAGGAAGTCCACTTGGTGACAAAACCAGTAGCTACATCTTTATCCTTCCTTTGGGATTCTATGTTTAGTGTAAATTTTTGAGGGGATGATCTGGTGGCCATTCACTTACAGTGGTCTACAACTGGTTACAACTTAAATTGTCTAAGACAAAAGCCACATCTGTCACATGCCACTTTGTGTGATTCTTCTCCTTGCTGTTTATTCCTTTCAGTCTTTGTGGCAGCAACAGATATGAGTTTGAGTGCAAGGAACATGTTCTTGGTATCATCCGCCAGAACTGGCAGTCAGTTACGGACCAAGCACTGGATGAGATAAAGACTTATTTGAGGAACTTTTCCAAGAATGTGGACCAGGCACTAAATTCCAGTGATCTACTATGACTTACACTGTATCACTGCCTTAGGCACTACATTCCAGTGCCCTACCATGACTTACACTGTACCACTGCCTCAGGTACTACATTCCAGTGGCCTATCATGAATTACACTGTATCACTGCCTCAGGTACTACATTCCAGTGGCCTACCATGAATTACACTGTATCACAGCCTCAGGCACTACATTTAAGTGGCCTGCCATGAATTACACTGTATCATTGCCTCAGGCATACATTCCAGTGACTTAGCATAACTTACACTGCACCGCTGCCTCAGGCACTACATCCCACTGACCGACCATGACTTACACAGTACTGCTGCCTCAGGCAGTACATTCTAGTGCCCCCTTCTGTGACTTACATTGTACAACTGCCTCAAGCAGTACATGACTTACAGTACACCACTGCCTCAAGAAGTTTTTAAAAGGGTTCTACAATGGCTTGCGCTGTACCACTGCGTTTGCAGTACATTCTAGGGCCCTACAATCTCCACCATGAAATAGTATTTTCTTGAATGTAGTTTGAGTTGAATCATATTCATTCCAATTGTCACCATTGTTTATATGTCGAATAATAAAGATACCAAGCGGAGTGAATGCTCTACTATGAACCACAAAAAATCAGTTAAATAAAATAATGAAGGTTCGTAGAGCAAAACAATGAAGGGTTACCAATAAATTCAAAGTACTCTCTGGCAAAGACAGCAAACGACTCAATGATCCCAAAAACTTCTGTACAATAAAAAAACGGATTTATTTAAATAAAATGGTGAGCGCTTTCACTAAAATAGCTTCATCAGACCAAGTTACAATTCATTCAATGAAGCAGGCAGTTTATATATTAAAAAAGGCGCCAAATTTGACTCCAGTTAAAGAAATATTCCTTAAAAACAACAACAATAAAATAAAATGCATATATATATATCTATGTAAACATCTAAGACAACAGGATGGAGGACATGTTAATTACTAGTCTTAAGCCTTCTAGATTTTAATAAAGGGCGTAGTGGAACCTTGCCATTAATGCCAGGTGGTACATCTGCCCTAAATCTAATGATCCAGTTAATCTCTCGGATCTCTGTATAATTCTCGACATCACCCCTTCTATGTGTTCTGGAAATTTGCTCTAATATCCTGAATTTGAACTCATGGTCGGAACCACAGTCCTTGATGTGTTTAGCAAGTGCATTATAAAGATGTTCCTTCCTAATATGATAAGCATGTTCACGCATCCTATCTCTCAGCACACGGTTCGTTTTGCCTACATAGTAGGCCGGGCATGCTGTGCAGGTTGCCAAATAAATTACATCCTTGGACATGCAGTTACCCTTGACCTTAATGGTGTAACTACCTGTTCCTAGGGGATATGTGAATACTGGATCACTTAAAATGCATGAGCAGAAGTTACATCGATTGCAAGGTGTCATATATGGTCCATCTGTATTTGAACTATTACTGTCTATCCTGGGATAACATAGCAATTGTTTAATATTCTTCTTGTTACGATAAATGAATCTAGGACTGTCACCAGTGAGTCTCCTGACAGTTGGGTCCACTGACAAAACATGCCAATGTCTTGTAAAGACATCTTTGATCATCAACATCCTTGGTGTAAGAGATAGGAAAAATTACCTCTTCCCCATATATGGGACAGTCTCTTAATGGATGTAAAAGACTATTGTCTGTATAAAACCTAGAGGCTCCTTCAGAAAAGTAAGGCATAGCCCTATTTCCCCTCAGGGTGGAAATAGATTCCATCCCTTTGTTAACATCTAATTCACTGTAACCACGTTCTCTAAATCTCTTTTCTAAATCCTTTAAGCCTGGTACAA
This sequence comes from Protopterus annectens, assembly GCF_019279795.1. Taxonomy (NCBI): domain Eukaryota; kingdom Metazoa; phylum Chordata; order Ceratodontiformes; family Protopteridae; genus Protopterus; species Protopterus annectens. The sequence continues at coordinate 55,445,076 of NC_056747.1, read as the reverse complement.
ACTCAATGTCATTCGGTGTATACCTTGATAGTCGCATGGACTGCCCACGGACTATGTTACGATACACATAGCCCGGGTGCATGCTGGTACGGTGTAGGAGGGTATTCCTATGACTGGATTTACGAAATAAGCCGGTGTTAACTATACCTCCTGGTAGCTTTTCTACATAAATATCCAAAAAAGGAATCCTGCCTCTCCAGACCAGAAAAAGATCATCTACAAACCGCCTATAAATCTAATATTTTTACTTTTCAAGACCGTTTGTTCTTACAATTGGATGGCGTAGCTATGGGCACCTCGTGTGCCAATAGCTACGCCAACCTAGTAGTGGCTGAGTGGGAACATCAATATCTCTTTCAGAATGAGCTATTTAAATCATTTGTGCCCTTCTATAGGCAGTTTATAGACGATCTTTTTCTGGTCTGGAGAGGCACTCCTACATTATTGAATGAATTTTTTAAACAGATTAATGACTCTTTATGGTTCCTCAAATTCACCATGGAATGGTCTAGTAGCAGGATTCCTTTTTTGGATATTTATGTAGAAAAGCTACCAGGAGGTATAGTTAACACCGGCTTATTTCGTAAATCCAGTCATAGGAATACCCTCCTACACCATACCAGCATGCACCCGGGCTATGTGTATCGTAACATAGTCCGTGGGCAGTCCATGCGACTATCAAGGTATACACCGAATGACATTGAGTTTGTACCAGGCTTAAAGGATTTAGAAAAGAGATTTAGAGAACGTGGTTACAGTGAATTAGATGTTAACAAAGGGATGGAATCTATTTCCACCCTGAGGGGAAATAGGGCTATGCCTTACTTTTCTGAAGGAGCCTCTAGGTTTTATACAGACAATAGTCTTTTACATCCATTAAGAGACTGTCCCATATATGGGGAAGAGGTAATTTTTCCTATCTCTTACACCAAGGATGTTGGGATGATCAAAGATGTCTTTACAAGACATTGGCATGTTTTGTCAGTGGACCCAACTGTCAGGAGACTCAATGGTGACAGTCCTAGATTCATTTATCGTAACAAGAAGAATATTAAACAATTGCTATGTTATCCCAGGATAGACAGTAATAGTTCAAATACAGATGGACCATATATGACACCTTGCAATCGATGTAACTTCTGCTCATGCATTTTAAGTGATCCAGTATTCACATATCCCCTAGGAACAGGTAGTTACACCATTAAGGTCAAGGGTAACTGCATGTCCAAGGATGTAATTTATTTGGCAACCTGCACAGCATGCCCGGCCTACTATGTAGGCAAAACGAACCGTGTGCTGAGAGATAGGATGCGTGAACATGCTTATCATATTAGGAAGGAACATCTTTATAATGCACTTGCTAAACACATCAAGGACTGTGGTTCCGACCATGAGTTCAAATTCAGGATATTAGAGCAAATTTCCAGAACACATAGAAGGGGTGATGTCGAGAATTATACAGAGATCCGAGAGATTAACTGGATCATTAGATTTAGGGCAGATGTACCACCTGGCATTAATGGCAAGGTTCCACTACGCCCTTTATTAAAATCTAGAAGGCTTAAGACTAGTAATTAACGTGTCCTCCATCCTGTTGTCTTAGATGTTTACATAGATATATATATATATGCATTTTATTTTATTGTTGTTGTTTTTAAGGAATATTTCTTTAACTGGAGTCAAATTTGGCGCCTTTTTTAATATATAAACTGCCTGCTTCATTGAATGAATTGTAACTTGGTCTGATGAAGCTATTTTAGTGAAAGCGCTCACCATTTTATTTAAATAAATCCGTTTTTTTATTGTACAGAAGTTTTTGGGATCATTGAGTCGTTTGCTGTCTTTGCCAGAGAGTACTTTGAATTTATTGGTAACCCTTCATTGTTTTGCTCTACGAACCTTCATTATTTTATTTAATTGTTTATATGTCATTGTCTGCCTTTCCTTTGCCATTCTACCAACTACAATGATCCTAGGCTACTCGTGTACCCTCAGTATGCCTCCTCACAACACTTCCCTCCACTAGTATAGTCACAGCAAACTTGTTAAGTTTGTTGTCATACCTCTCCAAAATGTTCACCATTCTACTATCTGCAATGCCAGCTCACTCTAAGCCTTCTTTCCATAATCCTCATCCATTTATCTCACCTTGTCCTCATTCATTTTGTGGAGCAACAGTTATGGCTTGGATCTGATTGAACTGACCCCTCATGCCAGGTCCAGCTGTATTCATGGTGGCTTTGTAACCCATTTTCCAGGTAACTTATCATTCTTTCATGCTTTTCATCTCTTTCAAATACAGGTTGCATATAATTTATTGTTGTTGTTGCTGCCTCTTGTGAAGACTGCTCATTGGCTGTCTGCCTTTGATGAAGACTGCTCATTGGCTGCCTGACAGTCTTCCATAACTGCCTCATAGCTGATAACATACTAAACAGTTTTAGTGTTGGATAACATTTTGTTTCATCCTTTAAGTTTTCTTTGATGTATCCACCCTGGCTACATAATTCTTACAAAGCATTAAGTTAAGCATGATGTTGTCTAGCAATGCAACTCCTTCCCTTGTACAAGCTGTATTACGTATATTCATCTGCTCAATTGTGTTGATTAATTACATCATTTGACAATATTGTGTTGCAAAAATGATTTGCAACTCAACTAATATTGCAGTATAATAAAACTGCTCCCTTGCAGAGCTAATAATGTGACTAAAACAAATCTGAATATTAACTGGATCAAACAGTACTGGCCCATGAAATATAAAAGTCTAGAAATTATTATCAAGGTACTCTACAGTCCACAAGGGGTACAATGTACTGAAAGATTTCATAATTTCTTAAGATGAAGAAAATATAAAGTCAAAATATAAACACAAACTCTGGAACTTAATCCAATGCAACTGACTTAAATTTGCCCTTCATTCTTCAGTTTAACATGAGAAGTACAAATATTCCATTGTACTGAACATTTATTAAACAACCTGTAATATTACTAATCACGAGATATACCATAACGGTTCATATTTTCTTTCAAACATGCATTTACACTGGCCAGGACAAGGTTGTTTAAATGGCCCCACAATGCATTGTGATGGTCCAGCGGTCCAGTAGTCACTATTGATATCTCATAGTCCTTAGTCCTCTGCTTCAGTTCCTGACTGGGGTACCTTCACCGTGCAAATTACCTGACCACCCCCCCCCCCATATCAGTATGTGTTTTTGCCCCAGTCTGTAATTCCTACCTTTATCTGAAAGACATGCTGACAACATGTTAATTAGTTAAAATAAGTCAAGTGCCGATGCTCTGGCAAGGTACAAGCAAGATGGTGTGAATAAATGGAGTGTTCCTTAGATACTTTGGGAAGAAAGAGGATATAGGATAGGTGAGGTCTGAAGTTTGTTTCTGATTCAAACTGATTTTCATAAGAATATCTCTGCAGTGCTTTCTTTTGAGCAGGGATGCATTATATTTCTGTATGTACTACTATTCAGGGATTTAGTTACTTTAAGTAAGGTCTCCTGAATTAATATTTATTTACTTTGCATCTCTATGACATGATGCTTGTCCAAAGGGAGAGAGGGGGCAACATAAGCTGTACTGAGTTTAGCAAAGGTTCAGAGTGAAAGCAATAAAAATGACAGTTTCAAGTATCAATAATTTCCCATGCAGCTATTTGATGGAGAAGGAGTCTAGGAGGTTACTGACAGTAATAGCATAAGGGGCAGCCATATTGAAAAGGAACAGCCAGGAGAATTGCAAGTGTGTCAGGCTTTGCAGTGCAATGACTTAAGCTCAAATAATTTGTAATTTTGAATTCAATAATAACATCTATGGGCAGGACAGGAATTAAATTATATCTGCAGCTGATGAACTGGCCAGACCAGCTACAACATTCTTTGCTAAATGAATAACAAAGATAGAAAAAGGAACCGTTACTGTGCCTTGATTCCATTTCAGTTTTGGCAAGCAGCCATGTTATACAACTTAGATTGCTGCACAAAGAAATGTAGAACCTATGTGCAGTACACTAGATGAGAGATGGAGTGATGTAGATAGAGAGGAAAGGAACAGTGTGCCAGAAGACAGACCTTTCTTACTACCTGTGCTTCACTCTGGCGATTTAATCTTAGGAACAGCACTTGATAGTTGGAACAATGTTAGCCATGATGTAAAAAGATGTACTCTTCCAGGGAGGAAGAAGAAGGCTTAGGAATCCTACAGCATCACTGGCCCATACTAGGGGTCATGTACCCGTACTGATGGGTAGCAAACAGTGCGGAAATGAAAGATATTAAATGTAATCCTTATGTATGCCCTATGGAACGGCAGGGTCCAGAAGGGTTTCCCATACGGAACTGCCAGTACAGCTATGCCAGCTTTCTGTCATGCAGACTCCCAGGTCATTTTTAAACGTGTCTATTAATCTCTGCTGGAAATGCAGTTGCTCTAAATACAGGTGCTTGGCTGTGAATGCACATACCTACCAATTTGTTACATAGGCCTCCGAAACAAGTTTACTCACAACTTTAGTGTACTTATGGTACTGCCATCAGCAAAAGCAGATGTTATTGATGCAGAAGCTAATCACAATGTACTCCTCACCCCTCTATAAGCTGTAGCTTAGACGAACAGTGATATTTAGAAGAAAAATCATTGCTTTTATTTGTGGTGTTATTTTTTACTGAGACACTACAATCTAAGAGCGTATAAAATGTATTGCGTTTCACTAGACATTATTCCTAAATGTAGCTCAGCATCAAGAATGCGCAGCAAAATATCAAGCAATCAAGCTTGAGCAAATAAAACATTAGCAAACTGTCGCTGAGTAGCTAAAGGGAACATTTTCCAAAGATGCAGAACATGAGGATGCATTGAAGGGTAAGCAAGATTTCACCCCTTAAAGGAAATCTCCATCTTTACAATGAACGGTAGTGAAAGTCCACAGAAGTCCTTAGATGAGTGGACACTTAGTATTGATACCAATGGTACTGTGGTGTGAAATGGCCTAGTATCTGTAAATGTGGGTTTTATGACCAGTAGCAGCATTAGGATAATTGAGCCTCCTGTGAGGTATTTATAATATTAAAAAACAAACGCAGTGGAAGTGGAAAAAAATTGAAATGACAGAAAGTAAAAAACAATTTAGCTTTCCAGGCATTATGAAAAAAGGTACATTAACAAAATATGAACCGTACACCATGATAAACATATCAGCATATCTCATTGCACAAAATGGATACTTTATTTGTAAAATTTGTATGTTTGATATATATGGCATATGACTTGCTACAGCCTTAGTGGTATTGATGGTGCTCTGTTGATCATGGAAGCTTTGCCAAAGAACAAATGCTGATGAAGAGGAAGGATTAAATGTAATGAAAAGGAACCACAGACGGCATACAAATGCTTGCATATTTTCATGCAGAAATGCATTGCTATAGCTAAAGGTCAAGCATTTCACTTGGTAACAGAATACAGGACTGCAGCAGTTAAATACCGCGGGTCAAAATGCTGACCTGTGAGATACCAAAAAGGAGTCCTTACAGTTTATTGCTTACAGTTTAATCCTTACAGTTTATTCACTGCATCAAATCCTGCGATTGGAACACTGTCACATACCCGATAAATGCCATGTTCCATTTTGAAGTGCTGTAACAAAAAGCGGAGAGCCTGAAGATCAAAGAATGAAGGATGCAAAGAACCATTCAAGCTAAACCATAGACAGCCTGCGATCACTGCAAAACTGTAGTTATGTACTCATGTAAGAGCAAGTGGGAGAGGGGGTTATTCAAGTTAATAAGGTGAATAAACAGGGCAGGCAAGGCTTGGATATTCGGCAGCAGTACAGCAAAAGGAAGTAGAAGTCTCATAGAAACTGACGTAGAAAGATTTGAGTGATGTGAAAGTTTTAATTTTCAGAAACTGTGATGTACCCATGCAACTGTGATGTACCATGACCAGATTATCTGACTGTCAAGGCTTTACAAAATCTATGATTAGGACATATCAGAGCATGAGGCAGTTTATTAGAATGTAGTAGTAGACAGGCAAGAAAAGAAAACCAAATAAAAGTACATCTGCAGACTGACAGACAGAAGAACAAGGGCAGATTTGAAAAGTCTATGCTTTTTCTTTCTTTTCTAAATGTCTTTGTTTCTTTTCTTTCTTTTTTTTTCCATTATAGCAAAACATAGCAGATCAGACTTAGCACTGTTATGAAGGCACATGAAATGCATTACCCAAATGCCTTCATTCTTCTTGTCTGGCAGCCATGAAACTTTCTGTTTCTGTTTAAAGTAAAAAAAAAAAAAAACTCCTTGACACCAACATGCCTTCCAGCCTTTTCAGTCCAGACAGTGAATTATTGGAGTTTTAAGAAATCAATATGTGAGTGAATACTATGTCATAGCTTTAACATTAATAATCCTTTTCCATCAAGTTGTACAACTTGTAGCAATCATCTTAATGAAGGAAAATCATACATGAAAAGTCCCTCAATCTAATAAACTTAGTGAATTTGGTTTTACAAGTTTCTGAGACAGCGCATTTCAAACGAGACACAACATCTGAGTTATAGAAGGAATTCTGCCTTCAGCAAATTAGCTCTGTAGACTGGTGCACTTGGAGAAGCCGTGACCCTGTCATGATTATGCGTACATCTGACGAATGACTGGAATGTCTGACTTTAAACCTAATTCTTCATCCATTTAAATATAAGTGCCTTTACTTGTGACAGATACCCTCCTTCATACCTTTCCCAAAAAGTATCAACTATACGCAGTTTACAAGGAAAAAATATAAACATGCCGTTGGGCAGCGGAATTCATTGCCATATGTTTGACTAATGAGAACAACCTCTCATATTAAATCTTTCTCTGCCAAACCAGGGGAGCCATTCATATGTTGTCTTTTGAACTATGACTGTGAATCTTGTAATTTGCTTTTCAGCTCCTGTTGTGTTCTCTACAACCTTTGTGTAGAAAATGGAATAGGAAAACTCTTGAGCCTTCTATTCTAAACCCACTGTTTATATAACAATAACGTTAGTGAACACACTCTCCTGCTTTTTTGTATATTAATTATCCTGCCAAACAATAAATATTAATAATTAGAAAACGACCTCATATTAGCTAATCATTTGGTAAAGGGGCTGGATTCCTGCTTGCACCATCAGTAACCTGGGACTGGATCAGACTTGCACAGCTGCTATGCAGCATGGGATAGAAGAACTGGGGAAAAAGTGATAATTCCACTGACCAAACAATCAGAAGGGAATATGATGGAAAGATCCCTTGCATAATTCTTTGCAACCTATAGGGGTATATATTTGGTGAGGGGCTCCAATGTAAGAAATATGAGAGGATAAGTGTGACTGCAGAAGACCCGCCACCATCGTCACCCTTCTCTGAGAAATGCTTGTTTTCTTTTATAATTCCCATGCAGACATGACCAGTGCAAACATCCAAGTGTTATGTCATCAATAGCAAAGAAATCCATGTCCTTTATCATGTTTAATATTCAGTCAGTGCAGGCTGGTATCCACTGCTTGGAATAGTGGTTCATACTTATGGAAGAGGGGAAACATCATTCGGGTATACCATAAGCAACGTTAAAGAGAAAAGACTGCAACGAGTAAACAATGCCATGGTCCAGAAAACGACCCAGAAAATGACCAATATAAAAAGACAAAAAAATAAGAAATGTAATTCATATTACGTGTAACAGAACATGAACATGTTTGTATATTTCGGCTTCCTAGAACTTAGTATTGTGAGAAGCCAGTCTGTCAGACGTAAAATGAATAACACTGGGATGGTTATAGGCCAGATAAAGACCAAGACAATGACCAATATGAAAATACAAGTAAAATAAGACACTTAATTCATATATTATACATAACAGAACTGATCTACTTCAGATGATCAAAACTTCAAAACTTTGTACATCATATGGTTGAAGACCAATGATCAAAGTTTTAAAACATCGAATATCAAATTAAAAAAAAAAAAATAAAAACAAAAAAAATGTTCTTTTACTTTTTTGCAGGGTATAATCCCCCCAGCACCACCACCCCCTGCAAATTAAAGATACCAACTCTGAAATCTCACTACACCAAAAAAAATTGGTAAATTTCACATTCCACGCTGTACAGTGAACTCCATTCAGAACATTTAAAGTTTTAAAACTTTGATCATCTGGTCTTTGACCATATTTTATTTATTTATTTTATTTTACATTTGTTGACCGGGCTAGTCCAACTGGATACATATCCATTTTCAGTGGAGGCCCGGGGAGAAAAACTCCAGTTAAAAAAAAAAAAAACATAGTAAAAACCAGTGAAAAACATACTACAAAACATACAAAAATATTTAATACAAAAATTAGAAAAAAGCATTAGTATGAAATAAATTCATCTTAGTTTAACAATATTTAAAAAAGGAGTAGGAAAAAATGAGTGGGAGAGTTAAGCATGGTAAGTAGTACTTGTGAGTGACAGTGTTAGAAATCAAGAAGGAAGGCTAGTATAAAGAATGGTAAATGCAGGGTTGTGGTTAAGAAAAATGTGTTTTGAGGGTTCTTTTGAGGGTATCAGATAATTAGAGAAAAAAAACAGTTAGTCAGGATTGGTACAAGAGCATAACCAGTGGTTAGAGAAGAAAAGTTTTAGGTTAGTTTTAAATAGTGAGAGAGAGGTTAGGGTTGTCAGTTCTTGTGGTAATTGATTCCATATTTTACCGACTAAATTAGAGAATATGGAGTCACCTGCTAAGTTATTTGATAAGCAAGTATGAATCAACATTTTGTTAGCAGAGCACAGATTCCTCAAGTTATTGTATGGTCTTATGAAGGTAGAGAGAATTGGGGTGTTGTTGGGTTGGTGCAGGGCTTTGTGGGCGATTATAAGTTGATTAAATTGTAATAGGTGAGGTAATTCAAGCCAGCCTAGTTGTTTTAGATTCTGACAGTGATGAGTCCTGTATAGAGAGTTTGTAGCAAATCTGGCAATATTGTTATATGATTTAGCTAGTTTGTTAAGATTATTTTTAGAAAGATTGGTATATATGGGGGAAGCGTATAACAGGGTAGAGATTAAGTGGGTTCTAGCTATAGTGGTTCTGGCTACTGGTGTTAGGAAAGGTTTTATTCTACAGAGGGATCCAAGTTTTTTGTTAATAGATTTTATTGTAGTATTTATGTGAGTGTCAAACTTTAGTTGATTGTCAATTGTAATTCCTAGGAGTTTGGTGGTGGGGTCTGGAGAGATAACGGTGCCATCGTCAGATGTAAGTGTGAAATGAAGAGGGGGAGACAAGTGAGAGGGTGTAAAGAGTAGTAGCTTGGTTTTTTTTGGGTTGAGGAGAAGACAATGGTTGGAGAACCATTGTTCTATAGTGGAGAAGGCTTTTTGTGTTAGAGAATGAAGTTCTGTTAGGGATGAGGCTGAACAAATGATGGTAGAGTCATCAGCATATTGGATGCAGGTAGAGAGTGGATTAGAGAGATGAAGGTCATTTATGAAAATGGAAAGCAGTAGTGGACCTAAAATAGAGCCCTGAGGAACACCTATGGAGGCGGGCAGTCGGTCTGAAAGATGGTTTTTCCAGAGAACTGCTTGTTTTCGGTTTTCCAGGTAGGATGTAAACCAGTTCATAGCAGGATTATCAAGAGAGAGGGACTTTAGTAGGTGGAGGAGAAGTTGATGATTGACCATGTCGAAGGCTTTAGATAGGTCTACAAAGAATGCTGAGGATAAAATATTATTGTTGCGATTTATGCTGATACAGTTGGTAAATGATAGCAAGGCTGTAGTGGTACTGTGGAAAGGCCGGAAACCATGTTGACAGTTAACTAGATAGATGATTATAGTGGAGTAGGTGGGTTATTAATTGTTTGTGGATGCATTTTTCCATTATTTTGGCAAGTGGAGAGAGTAGAGCTATGGGGCGAAAGTTATAGAACTCAGTTGAGTCACCACCTTTGTGAAGAGGAATGATATGAGAGATTTTCCAAATTGTTGGGATAGTGCCTTCTTTTATAGTTCTATTGATCAATATGGAGATTGGGTAGGCAATGGCTTTGGCTCCTATTTTGAGGTATTCTGCTGGTAATTTATCAGCTGAAGGGGTAGTAGGTTTTAATTTTTGAAGTAGGGAAGAGATATAGGAGGTGGGTATAGGTTCAAGGTGAAAAGGGGGAGGAATGGAGCTTGGACTGGGCAAACTAGAGGTATCCGGGTTTTGTTGGTTAGATTTAGTACAGCAGTGGTGAAGAAAGTATTAAAGGCATTTGCTGTTTGTAATGGACAGTCGGGGTTGGAGCCTAGGGGATTAGGTGTTGCTGCTTTGCCTGGGGATAGTAGTGTGTTAATAGCAGACCAGAACTTTTGAGGTTGTTGAAGGGATGATTGCTGTAGTTGAATATAAAAGTTTTTTTTATCTTGTAGGATAGCTTTTTTGTTAGGTTTCTTTGTTGTCTAAAAGTTTGGTGATCAATCATGTTCTTTGTGGTACGCCATTTAGTCCAAGATTTATTTCTACTAAGGATTAATTTCTTGCTATGATTTGAGAGCCAAGGGGCTGGTTTATTTTTCATTCTTATGGAACGCATTGGGGCATGATGGTCTAGGATCGCTAGAAAAGTGGTATTGAAGTAATTAACTGCTTCATTTATAGGGAGGAACTTAAGGGGTGACCAATTACATTGTTTAAGTTCGTTTAGAAACAGTTCCTGGTCAAAGTGTTTTTTACTACAGGCAGTTCTGACTGAAGTGGAGATATTTAAACTTGTTTTATGTCTGATAATATATATTAGAGAGTGGTCACTAAGGTCATCTGGGAGGGTTCCTGTTGTATAATTATGCTGTGGACAATTTGTTAGTATCCAATCTAGGATGCTTTCTTTATTATTGAGTTTATTTATTCTGGTTGGAGAGTTTACAGCTTGTGAGTAGCCATAGAGGTTGATCAGGGTAGATGGATTGGTGTTGTTACATAAATTCCAGTCAATATTAAAGTCTCCTAGTACTATTGTTTCTTGAGGAAGATTAGAAGAAAGCCAGTTAAGTAAGTCTTCAAGTATTGTGGGGTTTTTACCTGGGGAAAGGTAGGTGCAGATGATGTTAATTGATTTATGGGAGTTAAGCTCCAGTTTAGACATAATTATTTCTGTGTTGTTATCTGAGGGTAGTTTATGATTTATTTTGTTGATTTGTACTCCTGCCTTATAAAGAATTGCTACCCCTCCACCTTTTCTATTTATGCGGTCTTGTCGAAGGATACTATAGCCTGGGGCGATAATTTCAGTATCTTGAATTGAGGGTTTAAGCCATGTTTCGGTTAAGCAGAGGATGTCGAACTGTTGGACATCCAGGAGAGCATGAATTTGAGGTATTTTATTGCATATACTATGTATGTTTAGATGGGCTATTGAGAGTGATTTGGAGGGTTTGGTTGATGGTAAAGTAATTGTATTATTTTGGTTGCAGTTTGTATGGGATGGGGAGATGTTGGGCCTGGGTTGGGGTGAATGTCTCCATCTATTAAGGAGTGAAGTAATATCAAGTTATAGTATTGGGGAGGTTTACTGTGGTAGTGACATAAGTTTTTATTGGTTAGAATTGAGTATTTAATATGAATTAGTCGATGATATTTAGCCTGAAAGAAACTAGGTTTGTAGATGGCATTGTGAAAGCTTCTAGATACATCTGGGAAAGGTGTTAGAGTTTGTTTGGAAGGGATGATAAGAGTAAAGGAGAGAGGTTGTGCATAGGAGGTTAGGAGATAAGTGGTGGTAAGAGTGTTTATGAGTGAGAGTACTAGTAAACATTGGAGATAAGACATGGTAGAAGAATGTATGGTAGTTATTAGAGGAGAAGGTGATAAGTAGGGGTTAAGTATTGGATGATTAAGCTGGTGGTAGTGGAAGGAGATTTGTATTTGAGGGGAGTGGAGTTGAAATTGTAGGGTGTGGTTGGCAGTGATTCTATGATTGGTAGTTGGTGAAGCGGGTGTGGTTATGAGGGTATAAGTTTAGAGATAGTGGGGGCGGGTGAGATTTGGGGGCAGGGTAGGGGAGCGGAGTGAGCCCGAAGGGCGAACAGAGCGGGAAGAACCAACGTGATCAGGAGAGGATCGAAAACCTATCAGTGGAAAGTTGCATAGCAGAAAGGTAAGTGGAATTGGCCTAGGAGTAATGGGCTGAATTGGACTAAAAAATAGAAATAAGAGAGAGAGAGAGAAAAAGAAAAGTTAGAGTATACAGAGAGAGAGAATTAAGAAAAGTTAAAGTTTAAAGGGTAAGTTAGAGTTAGTGAGTAGAAGTAGCTATTAGTGGAGAGAGGGTGCCATCTAGTGGACAAATGCAGAAATTGCACCTAAGTACACCAGGGCTAACCCAGGTCTGGGTTGGACTGAAGGGAGAAGGGAGCAAGAAAGGTCAGGGGACTAGGTAAGGGGGAAGAATGGAGAAAGGGAGAATAAGAGGGGTTCAGTAGCTGGCTTTCCTGGCAAGGAGCAAGCTAAGCACCTAGCAGGGCTTACAGACTATAGTATTACAAGGCTAGGTAGCAAATACACATACTTCCTTGGATTCCTCTATTGGAAGCTTGATAGAGGCAGCAGGGTTTGTAGAAATTGCTTAGAACAATAGGCGTATAATGTAGATAATAGGTTAGGTGAGGGTGTCCACTCATGCGAAATCACAAGGGGAAAGTCAGGGTGAAAGTTCCTTGGATTCCTCTATTGGAAGCTTGGTAGAGGCATCAGGGTTTGTAGAAATTACTTAGAACAATAGGCGTATAATGTAGATAATAGTTTAGGTGAAGGTGTCCACTCATGCAAAATCACAAGGGGAAAGTCAGAGTGAAAGTGAAGGTGCAGGCGCTCAACCAGAGTCAGACAGCAGCCGAGAAAGGGCGAGTCTCAAATAAAGAAACAATTCTTCCACTGATATCCTGTACATATCTTGTGCATTTATTGAGATATAAGCCTTTGTTTGACCATAACACTTGTAATTTCTTTCATAAATTGGCATATAATGTAGATAATAGTTTAGGTGAGGGTGTCCACTCATGATGTTCGAGGTTTTGAAACCTCGATCATCTGAAGTAGACCCAACAGAACATAAACGTATTTGGATATTTCTGCCTGGCAGAACTTAATATCATGAGAAGACAGTCTGAAAGATGCTAAAAAGTATACCAGGGATTCCACTTAAATATCAGTAATTCAGAATGTGTTGTACAAGCAATTCTGACCATCATAATGCATATGGAGTCATAACTCTGCTCCTATCTCATTCATTCCTGAGCGGGGGTGGGGGGCAATTAATCCTCTTACTTCCTGATGTCTTCTCTGCCAGGAAATCAGTTGCTTCCTCAGAGCTTTTATTCAAAATCCTCTATTGAAACCACACTTCATAAGATTTACAATATCTCTTAAATGATGTGAATTAAAAAACATGAACTATGAAATTTCTTTGGTAGACAATAAGTATATACTGCTATTAACATCCAAAGGTCTGTCTGTGGATGTTGATTTTTTTATTGCAGATTTATGAAAGAAATTACAAGTGTTATGGTCAAACAAAGGCTTATATCTCAATAAATGCACAAGATATGTGCAGGGTATCAGTGGAAGAATTGTTTATTTATTTGAGAGTTTTTCAATGATATATTTCAAGAGGGGGCAACATCCTGCTCTTTAAAGATATTGCAAAACCTATGCAAACTATGCATATAATGTACTGAATTTAAACAGTATAGAGCTCAAGGCAGGCTGTATTACAGACCACAACAAACAATAACTTCTAAATGGCAATCTAATATGATTTAGTTTACTGATATGAGACGAGACTACTTATGCAAGCAAAGATTCAATTATCTTGTAAAAATGGACAAATCCAAAAAGGCCTGTTTAACTTACATAAAGTCGAATTTCACTAGGAAACTAAAACCCTGAGAAATGCACTGACAGCTGAGACAAGTAGTAGAAATCATTTTAGAAGTAGCAATGAAAGATCAAAGGAACCTGAGGTCAATGAAAGATCAAAGGAACTTGAGGTCATCCAATCAGATGGCCTAAATATAAAACAAAAGCATGATAAAACTATAAAGAAGCCAGACAGAATAGTGGTACATGTAAGAAAAAGTAATGTTGATAGAAAATGGGAAGTTGTTGACTCCCATAACAGAAACTTAGTAAAGCTCCATCTGGAGCACCATGCAGTCTGGGAGGCATAATTAGCACAGTAAGTTGTGAAAAGGGCAGCTACAATGATACAGAGTGTACATCTGAAACAGGAAACTGCTGGCACCTATTAACAACCCTTGCCTTCTGGCACAGAGTTTGATTTAAACATCCTTTATTTGCCTACTTGTGTTTCTTAAGGCAAGTCACTTACCTTGACAATTCTCCTGTGTCACCCCCTGAGTACTGGCTTGTGCCTAGTGGGCCAACACAGTTAGCAAATGAATAAAATCAAAATTTAGAAAGGGAGTAAAGAGTGTGTACAGTCTGGAGACAAGGAGAGAGAGGGGGGAACATGGGAGGAGCTTGAAGAACTTCAAGAAAAACGTTAAGCGCAAGTTTGTACCATATTTAAAAAAGATGGATTTATGAGAACAAAAGGACACTATCCAATGATATAGCACAAGTGGCTTAAGAGTGATATTAGGAAACATATTATTTGGCAGAGAGGGTGGGGTGATTAGAAAAGCCTGCCATAACAAGCAACAGTTTCGGAAACAATGAATGAATTCTATAAAGCATGGGCAGCAATAAGGACATCCTTACAAGTACTGTGTCTGGGGTTAGCTGTTAGAGAAGCAAGGCCTGTAACTTATCCAAAAAATATCATCAAATTAAATGTTCTGAGCAGTGATTTACATATTTTCTATATTCTTTGCAATTATTTAATCTATGAATTACAAGTTAGGAGACATTTTCCAAAATCCCCTAGTAGTCTGTAACTGAAATGTTAGAATCTTAAGGGTCTGGAAACTGCACTGCATCGTGAATGATAAACTAACATAGCATTAATATAGAACAACCTGCACAACACAGGAGTCTTCCTGTGGAAAATTTACACTAGTCTACAACGAACAAAAACAGCATGCACTTAGCATACAGAAGATCAGAATCTAATCTGTCACTAGTAGTTTATGGAGCTCCATGTTGTCTTACCCAGAAAGCCTTGCAATAAAGGTGAATTGAAACATTTTTATTTACTTTTTTGTAGTATTCCGGTGAATAAATTTCACTACCCCTGCTTACTAGTCCTGATACACTCTCAGTTTGCCAGTAAAGTCACAGAATGAGATAGCTGGAATGCTGGCACGCGAGAAGCTGTCTTGGCAGTCAGCAATAATTAATCAGACTCCAGCGGTTACATGTGGGCTTTTTAACGTTAACAGCAAAACCCATCAATCTTTTGACTGGGAATGCCACAGCCAAAACTAACAAGGCAGGTCATTGCTCAAGGGAATTCTACTTTCTTTTCTTTAGACTATAGTGTGAAATCACAGGAAAATTTCTCCCACTGCTTTCACAAAAGCATGGATTTTCTTTTCTTTCTTTTTATTTTTCCACCAATGAAGGTGGCATACAGCTCCACACAGTCATACCATGCACTGACAGAAAGCTAACATGTTACAAGGAGATCTTTTTGAGCATTTCACATACTGTTTTATTTTAAGCTTCTGATTTTACAGTCTGACCCATGCATATTCTTCAGGCCTGCCAGTATTAGATGGTAACATCTACAAAGTCTTGAAAGATTTACATGTTCCAGACCCTAAAATTGTTAAAACTTGTTATATTACTTCCAGTATCTCAGCATCTTCTAAAAGAATTATGCATTTATTTATTTATTGGCATTTGTTTACCGGGAAAGTCCACTGGTCCTACAGAATCCATTTTTAGTGGAGGCCCAGGGAGAAAAGCTCCACAAAGCAGTTGGTATAATAGTGTATAAAGTTCAAAACAGTATTACACAAAAGCAGAATAGAAAGCATATAAACATACAATATGTACAGATTAATACAGTTTAGAGATACATACTAACCAAGAAGGTAAATGTATTTATAGGGCAGACTCTCTTTGTTCATTTTCTCTTTCCTAATAGCCTTTCTTTCATTGACATGACTTTGCCAGATCTTTGCATACTGTAATATGTGACAAGTGTACACCCTGCAGATTTTATTCAAAAACATCAGTCACAGGATTACCTTGGTTATGCTTAATTATCAAAGTTCATACCAGACTCTTACTATTAAATAATGAAAAATCAATAGCTGAAGTCAGGGCAATATGAGATGGGGGTTCTGTCAGATGCTGGGAGGTATAGAATCTGATTCATGCTGTTATCTGACTAGAACTCCATCAACTAGTAGCCTTACTGTAATTCAGAAATTGGAAGTTTTAAATAAAGTTACCAATTCAAAAAGAAGACATTTGTTTCCACTGGGCTGTTGAGCTGATGTATCAGCAGCAGAGTTCACCGATGTGAACAAAAATAGTGTGATTTCATAGTGCAGAATAGTGAAAGGACACACTCCATCTACTTATGAGAAACATAAAGTACCACAGTGAAAAAAGCTCCTTCTTGTGTGGTAAACTTTGTCACCCCAAGTCATAACTTCTGGTAAATGATGTTTCTCATGCACAAAACAGTCAAGTCCAGCCTATGACAAACACATCCAACAGCAACTAAACATCTATATTATGGTTTAAGTAACTGCTACCATTAAAGTAATCTGGGTACGAATGACAGCCATGTCACAATATATCAGCTGTATCTAGTCAGAATGAGATGATACTGCTCTGTACTCCATAAACTCTCCCACCACAATCTAAAGTGATAGCAAAAATACAGATAGGAGAGCAGATGCACAGAGGAAGAGGGAGAAGCTCTTTCAAAAAGGATCAATATCAGAATAATTTGTGATAAAGTTAAACTGAAGTCCCCACTACTCCCACAATATCTGAAGAAAACCCGTTCATTCCATTCTATCAAACAGATGACCACCTATTTCGCCTAGACCTTCAGTTCCCTGCATGGTTTGGGATGACCACCTATTTCCCCTAGACCTTCAGTTCCCTGCATGGTTTGGGATGACCACCTATTTCCCCTAGACCTTCAGTTCCCTGCATGGTTTGGGATGACCACCTATTTCCTCTAGACCTTCAGTTCCCTGCATGGTTTGGGATGACCACCTATTTCCCCTAGACCTTTAGTTCCCGGCATGGTTTGGGATGACCACCTATTTCCCCTAGACCTTCAGTTCCCTGCATGGTTCGGGATGACCACCTATTTCCCCTAGACCTTCAGATCCCTGTATGGTTTGGGATGACCACCTATTTCCCCTAGACCTTCAGTTCCCTGTATGGTTTGGGATGACCACCTATTTCCCCTAGACCTTCAGTTCCCTGTATGGTTTGGGATGACCACCAATTTCCCCTAGACCTTCAGTTCCCTGTATGGTTTGGGATGACCACCTATTTCCCCTGGACCTTCAATTTCTTGCATGGTTTGGGATGACCACCCATTTCCCCTGCACCTTCGGTTCCCTGTATGGTTTGGGATGACCACTTATTTCCCCTGGACCTTCAATTTCCTGTATGGTTTGGGATGACCACCTATTTCCCCTGCACCTTCGGTTCCCTGTATGGTTTGGGATGACCACCTATTTCCCCTGGACCTTTGGTTTCCTGTTTGTTTTGGGATGACCACCTATTTCCCTGCACCTTCAGTTCCCTGTATGGTTTGGAATGACCACCTATTTCCCCTGTACCTTTGGTTCCCTGTATGGTTTGGGATGACCACCTATTTCCCCTGGAACTTCAGTTTCCTGTATGGTTTGGGATGATCACCTATTTTCCCTGCACCTTCAGTTCCCTGCGTGGTTTGGGATGACCACCTATTTCTCCTGGACCTTCGGTTTCCTGTTTGGTTTGGGATGACCACCTATTTCCAGTGAACCTTCGGTTTCCTGTTTGTTTGGGATGACCACCTATTTCCCCTGGACCTTCAGTTCCCTGGTATGGTTTGGGATGACCACCTATTTCCCCTGTACCTTTGGTTCCCTGTATGGTTTGGGATGACCACCTATTTCCCCTGAACCTTCGGTTTCCTGTTTGTTTGGGATGCCCACCTATTTCCCCTGGACGTTTGGTTCCCTGTATGGATTGGGATGATCACCTATTTACCCTGGACCTTCGGTTTCCTGTATGGTTTGGGATGACCGCCTATTTCCCCTGGACTTTCAGCTCCCTTGTAGGGTTTGGGATGACCACCCATTTCCCCTGGACCTTCGGTTCTCTGTAAGGATTGGGATGAGCACCTATTTCCCCTGGACCTTCAGTTCCCTGTATGGTTTGGGATGGGGAGAAAGGATGGAACCTTGCAAGATGCCTTTTTGGAGGAGTGAGCTGAAGGAAGAATAGGGGCTGAGGTGTGCAGTGAATGATCTGTTATTCTGAAGTTGTTGATCTATTGGGCAGCTTGATTGCTAATGCCTACACTCAGAAGGGGATTATTAGAAATGTGAGGATGACCGTATCTAAGGGTTTTGCTAAGCTGGTAAATATTGCCCCTGTCAGGTTTCATTCTTTCATGTTGAGCAAGGCAGACTGTCATTATAGTGCTGTGGACTGAGCAAGGCAGACTGTCATTATAGTGCTGTGGCCTGAGCAAGGCAGAATGTCATTATAATGCTGTGGTTTGACCAAGGCAGACTGTCATTATAATGTTGTGGCCTGAGCAAGACAGGCTGTCATTATAGTGCTGTGGCCTGAGCAAGGCAGATTGCCATTTCAGTTCAAGTCATAAGCTGTCAAAACTCATGCTCAAAGTCATAAGCTGTTAATAATCCTGATGTGTTTGGGACAGTGTCATTATGTACTGAGTCTTTTGTGGAGGTTCTAAGAGACAGGTTACTAATTAGGTTCCAGAATTTGTTCTGGTTATAGAAGCAATTGTGTTTTTTGGAGATGCAGAGGTTAGCCTTATGGTGTCTTATTGCTTTTTTTGGATAGGTTTCTAATCAGATTGAAGTATGATTTACTCTTTTGTGTTGGGGAGTGTTTCCAGGTGGTCCAAACTTTATCTTTGTTTTGTAAATTTGTTTTGGTTCTTTGGTTTACCATTGTTTAGGTAAAGATCTACAGAGTCTTGAGATTAGTTGTGTGTGTTTTCTACACAGAGAAGGATGGCTGTAATGATGTCACTGATAGTGTTGGGCTCTCCGTGTGACTAGGATATTGCTGTGCCAGGAAAGGTATGAGAGTGTGAGTGAGTAAGGTTTTGGGTATTTTGTTACAAGTGAGTAAATCAATAAATAAATTACAGTATGTTGAAGTGACAGTTATTTATCACTGGTCCCTTACTACAGCACTTAAGGAGGACAAATGTTTCTCATTTGCCTTTAACTGATAGTGTCAGTGGTGCAAAAGGTAGCACATTTGCCTTTGGTGCATTCTGGTGATTCTATTCCCATACCAGGTACGTCAATTGCTGACACTGCAGTGCAGCATAAGGGGGGGGGGGCTGCACTCCAGCGTGTTCTGTCCTTCAGATGAAACATTAAACTAAGTCCTCATCTGCTTGAGTTGGTGGTAGCTCATGTAGATGTAAAAGATCCCACAGTACCTTTTGAAAAGAGTAGTGGAAGTTCCACAATGCCCTGGCCAAATTTCCCCTAGTAGTGTAAATACCACCTTGGGTTTCTCCGGAAAAAAGGTTACTAGCCTAGTGGAACTAACCTGGACAACAAATAATAAATAAAATAAAAATTACAGCACTTCATGATGGCAGTTGTTTTTCATGAGTCCCTTTTCCAAGAATCTCATGGTTGCTGTTGTTTCTTATTACCTTTGTGCTACAGCACTTCATCATGGTAGCTGATACTCATTAGCCCCTCACTAATGTAAGTACTTCATGATGTCAGCTGATACTCATAGGTCCCCCACTAATGTAAGCACTTCATGATGTCAATTGATACTCATTAGTCCCACACTAAAGTAAGTACTTCATGATGGCAGCTTATCTTCATTAGCCCCTCACTAATGTAAGTACTTCATGATATCAGCTGATACTCATTAGTCCCTCACTAATGTAAGTACTTCATGATGTCAACTGATACTCATTAGTCCCACACTAAAGTAAGTACTTCATGATGGCAGCGTATCTTCATTAGCCCCTCACTAATGTAAGTACTTCATGATGTCAGCTGATACTCATTAGTTCCTCACTAATGTAAGTACTTCATGATGTCAGTTGATACTCATTAGTCCCACACTAATGTAAGTACTTCATGATGGCAGCTTATATTCATTAGCCCCTCACTAATGTAAGTACTTCATGATGTCAGCTGATACTCATTAGTCCCTCCCTGATGTAAGTACTTCATGATGTCAGCTGATACTCATTAGTCCCTCACTGATGTAAGTACTTCATGATGTCAGCTGACACTCATTAGTTCCTCACTGATGCAAGAACTTCATGATGACAGCTGATACTCATTAGCCCCTCACTAAGATAAGCACTTCATGATGGCAGCTGATACTCATTAGCCCCTCACTAATGTAAGTACTTCATGATGTCAGCTGATACTCATTAGTCCCTCCCTGATGCAAGTACTTCATGATGTCAGCTGATACTCATTAGTCCCTCACTGATGTAAGTACTTCATGATGTCAGCTGATACTCATTAGTTCCTCACTGATGCAAGAACTTCATGATGACAGCTGATACTCATTAGCCCCTCACTAAGATAAGCACTTCATGATGGCAGCTGATACTCATTAGCCCCTCACTAATGTAAGTACTTCATGATGGCAGCTTATATTCATTAGTCCCTCACTAATGTAAGTACTTCATGATGTCAATTGATACTCATTAGTCCCACACTAATGTAAGTACTTCATGATGGCAGCGTATCTTCATTAGCCCCTCACTAATGTAAGTACTTCATGATGTCAGCTGATATTCATTAGTCCCTCACTATTGTAAGTACTTCATGATGTCAATTGATACTCATTAGTCCCACACTAATGTAAGTACTTCATGATGGCAGCGTATCTTCATTAGCCCCTCACTAATGTAAGTACTTTATGATGTCAGCTGATACTCATTAGCCCCTCACTAAGATAAGCACTTCATGATGTCAATTGATACTCATTAGTCCCACACTAATGTAAGTACTTAATTATGGCAGCTTATATTCATTAGCCCCTCACTAATGTAAGTACTTCATGATGTCAGCTTATATTCATTAGTCCCTCACTAATGTAAGTACTTCATGATGGAAGCTGATACTCCTTAGTCCCACATTAATGTTAGTACTTCATGATGGCAGCTCTTCGTCACTGGGCCATTACTTCAGTACTTTGTGATGACATTGTTTTACATTGGTCCCTTGATGCAATACTTCATGATGGCAGTTGTTTCTCACTGCTCACTTCTAAAACACCTCATGACTGTGATCATTATTGATCTCATGCTACAACACTTCATGATGGCAGTTGTTTTTCATTGGGTGTTTTTTCAAGCAGATCATGGATGTGGTTGTTTCTTTTTGGCCTCCTGTTGTAGCAGTTCATGATGGCAGTTATTTCCCACTGATCCTTATTACAGTATATCATGAAAGGGGCTGTTTCTTATAGGCTTCATGATACAGCATTTCATGATGGCAGCTCGTTCTCACTGCGCCATTACCTCAGTACTTTATGATGGTTTTTCATGGGTCCCTTGCTATAATACTTTATTATGGCAGTTGTGTCTCATTGATCTCGTATTAAATCATCTCATGATCGTGGTTGTTTCATCTTGGCCTCCTGCTTCAGTAGTTCATGATGTTGGTTGTTTCTCATTAGTCTTTACTGTAGTATATCATAAAAGTGGTTGTTTCTTATTGGCTTTATGTTATAGCACTTCATGATGTCAGCTGTTACTCATTGGCCCCATGCTTCATCAGGTCATGATAGT
Organism: Protopterus annectens; assembly: GCF_019279795.1. NCBI lineage: Eukaryota > Metazoa > Chordata > Ceratodontiformes > Protopteridae > Protopterus > Protopterus annectens. Next base: position 55,423,092 of record NC_056747.1, on the reverse strand, counting down.
CATTTTTTTCATTGATTTCATGTTACAGTTCTTTATGATGCCAGTTTTGTTTCTTTGCTGGCCCTATACTGCAGAACTTCATAACCAGTGCCACCTTAACAGCATTATTGGCCCCTGGGCAAAGCAGTGCACCCGGGCCCCTACCAACACAACCACTCACAGGATTAAAAATTAAAATAGTTGATAAAATTAAACAGATTTATTGATACTTCCAACAATATCAGTGTTTAAACATTAAAAAAAAACATGATAGAAAATGAGAAATCTTAAGATGCCAGACGTATGAGCCAAAAATTCCATACTTTCTGTGAAGATCTGGACAGTTGAGAGCTATGCACTCAACTCCTTGAAACAAAGGTTGTGGTAGGTGTAGAAAATTATGTCTCTTGTACCTAAGGTACAGGGTTTAAGCCTGAACAAAATAATATTCACACACAAATATTTATAATTTTCATAATTCTTCAAATATTTATAATTTAGTATAGTGTAGTATTTATTTATTTATTGACAGCAAGTCATAACATACATAGATTAACATGGGGCCCCTATGCTCATGGGGCCTCCAGGCAACTAACTGTCCAGTGTTCCCATGTTTTAAGATGGCACTGTTCATGACTGTACCAGTTTCTCACTTGTGATTATTTTTTTAATCACTGGTCTCCTGACATTTCATTGTGATACTGATTTTATCTGATCCCCTTTAATTTTATAGCAGAAGTCAGTTCAGATTGCTCTTTTTTTATTGAACCCCAGCTGTTTCAAGATGGCAGCTGCTGTTTACTATTTTCTTGCTGTTTTCAGAAGGCAGCAACTTTTTTCTGGTTTCTTGTTGGTTCAGGACAAAACAGCAGCTGCTTTTTAATTAATCTCTTGCTACCCTTGGATAGCAGCTGTTTCTAATTAGCTGAAGCATAACACATGGAAATTTAGTTAAATGTGGTTCATCCTGGCACTTTGGTCAAATTTTCATGGAAATACTGGATACCCAATGTAAATAACACAATCAATAAACCAATTATTAATTAATCAGTTAAAAACTGATAGGATGACTAAAAGATCAAATAAAATGTAAAAAAAAAATGCAAAACAAAAACCAGGAGTCAGCAAAGCAAGCAGAATGTGAACTCAGGGAAGAACACAAAGGTGCATTCCAGCTGAATTTCAGATTTAAAATTCAAGGTCCAACAGCTTTATAGTTTATAATTATCAAAGCCTGATATGTATCATTTTTCTCTCTTTTGGAATTGTTTTGGAAACGTAGTAAAACAGAAGCTTTTAGATCCAAGGGGAGACCTTTATTATACTAAGTAAAATGTCTAGCAAAATAGCTGTTAACATTACTGCAGTAATGGCCCTTATCTGTTCTTGAAATCTCGGTTTAAATTGTCTTTTAGTTTCCACAATATATGTTTTTCTGTGTTATTACTTTGCTTGTGATTGGTATTGACTATTTCCTTGAAGGGCATTGTGACTGAGGCACAAGGATGGAATAAAGCTATCTGAATATAGAAACAATAGCTTGTTATTCTTTATTTCGTGTTCTGTGTCCATCTAGCATGCTTCTGTTAGTCCATTATTATTAGATACAAATACTCTTATCCAGGAGCCTGCTGACAGGATGAAGAGGACATTAGACTGTCTGGGAAAGTCCCAGTGTGCACCCCAAGATGACCGATGATTGTAAAGAAAGCAACACAGTCTTGCCTCTTATAGTACAGAACTCTTGCCTACTAAAATAGTGACAAGTTAACTCACTAAAATAGTGATACGTTCGCTCAAAAGTGAAACATTGGAGTTGATGTATATACTATTTGTATTTTATGCTTTTGTGACCTCTAAGGTACACTTCTTTCATATTAAGAATGTGTTTCTTATGGCTGTACTTAAGAATTTAGATTACTTCTGATGTTTCTTTAACACACTTATTCTTTACGTTTATAAAGCAGCATATGTTTTTCAAGTTATTCACTCTGGCAACATTGGCAGGTTAATTCAACACTGTATGAGAGTGCATAAAATACTGATGAAAAGTCGGGGCGCAACATGTTTAGAAGTCTCACTTCAGTTACAAGAAGTCATAAAACTAATGTTATGGAACACTGTACAGAATTACAGATGAAACAAAACGACCATGAAAGGCATTTTTTTGCTTTTACTTAATTTAAAAAGAATAATACATTATATATTTTAGTCCATGGTAATGTATGGCCTGTTTGTATTTATTCACTGTGACATGGTACAGAGCAGCTAGACGGGAAGAGAGGCCTTAAATAAATATTGTTCCAGCACTTCTGTCATCTCAGTTGATATAATGGCAACCAGATTTTTGAAGGGCACACCCACAGAGACTGAGGAAGACAGAAAGTGAATGTTCCAGTTTAACAGTGTTGCACATGAATATTTATGCAACTTTTTTTTTACTTGTGTTTCTGTGACTGCATAAGTTCTGCATTTCAACTCACAACTCATAAGTTCACTGGAAACTGTTGTGTGAAACGCCCTTTGTGTTACAGCATTTTCGCTAATCTCCGAAACATGGCTGCTAGAACTAGGTAGTCTGTTTTGTTCATGGTCTCTTTGGAATTCTATGTGATACTGGAAGCTTAGTTGTACATTGCAAAAACTGATGTAGTACTCTGAAACAGTAAATTATCTATGCTATCTGGGGAGGGGATGTGAGAAGAGTTAGGCACTTTAGACACCTGTATTACCTGTTTTAGAGAGGGTAATTACAATAATAAATCACAACATTTCAGTAGAATCCACAGCAGTACAAGGCCACTTTTGTGAGGTGGACAGTTACAGGGTATTCTGCAGCACAGCAGTGTTGGGCCTTGCCCTATCGCTTAGTTTCTCCGTTGTACCGCCAGCTACTAGTGTTTCCTGTTGGCCATTGGGCAGCCATAGATTTCTTTCTATTCTTGCAAGAAGCAAAGTGCTAGTGTGTTTTCCTAATAAGAATATATATCATTCTGGTAATATACCTTATCTATATGTAAGATTCAGCATATACAACAAATGTTCTCTGTCTTTCTGGGCAATCTGAATTAAAGCCTGATTGATCCATACTGCAGAATCCTCTTTCTAGATAAAATGCTTTATAAGGACGGATTGATCCATATTGCAGAATCCTCATTAGCCATAAAAGAAGTTTTTAGCATACTATCTCCTTATGAAATCCTGTGTAGGGAAGATTGCACTACAGGCCTGTAACTCTAGGGGGCCCTTTTCCTTTCACTTTAACTAAATGTTACTTGATTAATTTATAAATGACTTACAGAATAACAGTTTTAATATTAAATTTGATGGTGTACAATTTGATAGAAAAGTGTGGGTTTTTTTTGGATATTGAATTGGAAGGTATAATACGGGAAAGTATACAAACTTGAGTTCATAGGAAATTTATTAATACTAATCATTTTTGGATGGGAAAAGTTGCCATCCATCTCAGTTAATAAACTCATTGTCTTATGGCGAATTCCTGAGAATATTTAGAGTTTGTAATATGGAAAATATACTGATGGAAGAATTAAGTAAGGCCTGCAGTTATTTTTTACAAAGGGGATATGATTTGTTTACTACTGAAAGATCTTTGAATCGATTGGTACAATTCAAGAGTTAGATAGTGGTAATAATAATAATAAATTAGTGAGGTATAATAAAAATGCTCAGATAACAGAACAGACGGTGTACTTTGTTACTACATATAATATTATAACAGATAAGATTTCTGATGTTATTAAGTACTATTTGGGCTATTTATTGAAGGATAGATTTTTAAGGGACATTTTGCCTAATAAACCTACTCTCTCATTAAAGGGGGGCTGAAGCATGAAGAGCATGATTATTCATAGTTCCTTTATAGTCCCAAATATTGAGCTATGGGTAGAACCCAGACCTTTGGGCACATTTCCTTGTAGGAAATGCTCTGTTTGTAAATAAGTAGTTCCCTTTTTTGGTAGAATTAATAATGTTAATTATGTTTCTAGGCAATCTTTTAATTGTAATAGTGTGGGTGTTATTCATGGCCTAAGATGCTCCTGTAACCTCTTTTATATTGGAGAAACTAAGAGGTTTTGTAGAGTGAGACTGCAGGAGCATTTTAGAGATATAAAGCATACTAGAACTGAAGGTCCTACAGCAGCTATACATCATGTCATGGGGGGATAATAGTTGCTTAAGAAGTACTATTTCGGAGAAAGTAGAAGGGGATAATGCTGTTGAATTGAAAAGTGGAACTTAAAACACCTTCAGGGCTGAATTTTGAATGTAATTGAAAGGCATTGCTTCAAATTAATTGCAATTTATTTTTTATTGGTTTATTGCTAAATGGTTTAATTGGTTTGTTAATTATGGGTAATATAAAATGTGGTTTTATGTAATGTTTTTTATCTCTTTGAAGGCTTGTTAGCTGAGGAGCTAAGAATGCATTAAAGTTTTTTATTTTTTCTCTGGTCATTTGGCTTGTTGTATTTTATTTATTAATTTTTTGGTAGTTTGTGTAAGATTGCACTACATGCCTGTAACTCTATGGGGCCCTTTTCCTTTTTGAACACACTATGAATACAAGTTCAGGAAAAATTGCTACTGCCCACTGAATCAGGTGGCTCATAGGAAGGCAAAGTTAAACTCCCAGTGATAACTTTGGATGCCTCGGAGGATAAGCATTCCTTATTTTACATATAGAACTCCTTTTCAGGAATGCCTTGATGGTTTGAATTGGCCAGGGAAGGAAGAACAAGTCAAGTGATGCTCAGACAGTTAAGGTAGTCAAACATTGTGTGACCTGGTCAGCTACATGAACCAATGACCTTGACCTTTGTCCATGAAAGGAAACCCTTTAAATTCTGCAGGTTGGCGATCCTGTTTCTTGGTGCTTTAGCTTCACTGAAGGAGTTAAGTAATTAGCGAAGAAGAGAGCCCTGAATAAAATTCAAAATGGGTTATTTACAGTAAAAGATGAGGAGCACTGACAGTAGGGAACAGCACTCTGTCCCCATTGCTGTGTTAGCAACAAATTCAGGAAGCGAAGCAGAGAAACCATGAATTGATTTACTAGATATAAAATAAGGTTATCAGGTCAAATAAGAAACCATCAAGAGTAAATTGGCTTTGTCCTGTTTTGTCTTTAAGAGCACACTCTGTATTCTAGGGAAGAGTAAAATGCATATAGGAAGAGCTCAGACAATGGAAAGAGAAAGGCCTGCAATGGAGACTGTCATGAAAGGTAACTAAGGCCATATACATTGCTTTAATCGCTTCTTGGTTCTTGTGTAGAGACTTTCCCTTTTTCAAAAATATGCTTTGCACAAATAAATCACTGACTTCAGTTCCCCAAGAACACTTTTGTGAATCTACTACTGTACAATATGCTACTGTAACAGACATATGTAGTAACCCTTAGGAGACATTGTTTGAGCTGTTTCACCTGAAAACTTCCTCTTGGTTTTATCGGAGTATAGAAGTATTGCCTCTACAGAGATGAGGCCTGGCTTGACAGAATTCCCTGAGGTCACTTCATATCAATTTTGAACAACAAACTAGTCAGGTGTAATAGGGTATGTAACCTAGGGCACTTGGAAAGCTTCTATTTATTAATGTCTTGTAATGTTCTGTAGATATGAACAGACCAAACAGCAGGGTTAAAAACTGAAAATGATTTTGTAAAAGACAGGAGTGTTTTCAATGACTATTCTTATGTTACCTGTAAGCACAAATGTTCTTGGATCTTATAAGAGTAAGCTTAATGTTAAAAAGCTTTAAATGAAAACAAGACCCACCTGGAAAAAGGTAGCAGGCCCCCACTGTGTTGCACCTTTTGCAGTGGATAAGATATTCGGTCAGTCTCCTTCCATTCCTTCTTAGCACAGGAGTACGTGTTGGTGTAAGAAGGACATACAGATATGAGTAGACAATTGTACAATGCTATTCATTAGATAACTGTTGCAGTAGCCATAACTACATGGGATAATTGCCATAGCTTAGGAAAAAATAGTGGCTTGGAGAAGAGTCAGAATGTAGAAGCTCTTGAAGGAATTCTTCTGCAAATCCAGACTTAGCTCTGGAGACGGAATCATGTTTGTAGTGCCTAGTAAAAGTCTGCACAGAAGACCAAGTACCCACATCAAGGGTAGACCTAGAGATCACCCCTTTCTAAAAAGCATGAGAAGTAGTAGAGTGAGACCTGATTTTCTGAGGATACAACATGTGTAACACAATTTGATAATCTGAGAGAAAGAGAAATATCTAGAAATGGTTTGTTTAAAAACTGGCTGTTCTTTCTTTTTACCACCAAAGGACAGAAAAAGTTGGCTGTATTTTCTAAAATCTTCAGTATTGTCCATTCAAAACATCAATTGTCCATGGACATCTAATGTATGCAGAATAGGCCTTCTTGTCTGTTTTTGAGTTCAAGATAAATACTAAATTCAAGAGATGAATGGTCTGGTTCAAAATAAATTCAGATACTAACTTTGACACAAAAGCGGGATTGGTTCTAAGACTCACCTGATCCTTGTAGAAAATCAAGAAAGGGTGCCTAGACATAAAGGCTTGCAAAGGTGCCTACACATGAAGGCCTACAATTCAGATATACATCTAACAGAAGTCCGTCTTCTATATTAGAAATTGTAATGGTGGTGCACTGTGTACATGTTCAAAATGAGAGAAAGTTAACTTTCCAAAACAAAATAAAAATAAAAAAAAATAAAATAAAGAACAACATAAAGATCCCAGGGAGGTGTCATGCTTTTCTAGGTGGCCAAATATGAAAAAAACATTTTAAAAATTGTTTAACTTGGGATAAAGAAAAAATGGGTGATTCAAATGTGGACAAGCAGAAATGGCTGATAGATGTACTTTTAAAGAAGTGTATCTATAGGTCAGTACTGAATAATTTACACAGGTACTAAACAACCAGCAGATTCCCTGCTTGGGCTGGTTCTTGTTCTCTTTTTGGCACAGACTGGAATTTTTTTTTCCATTGTACTAAGTATGATTTCCTAGTAGCAGGTTTTCTAGCCTCCTTTAATACCCACCACATATCCTGAGAAAAAAAGGTGTCAAAATTCTATCATCCAAACTGGTAGGTGGAGATTTTGAATGTTTGGATGGATTAAGTATTACCCCTTGTCTTGTGTGAGAAGATCCAGTCTGTGAAGAACTTTTTAGTAATTGCACTTGGCCATATGAATGAGAAGGGATAACCAATTTTGTCTTAGTCAAAAGGGAGTTACCATTGGTATCTATGGCAAGTCCATCTTGATCTTGAGAAGAACTTTCAATATTAGAAAAAAGTTGAAAAAGGCATAGAGGAATATACCCATCCACAGGAAAGAGAATGCATCTGATTTTCAGGCCTTTTGACACGGTGTCCTGCAACAGAACTGGATTAGCTGTCTGTTGCAAAAGGAACAAACAGTTTTATTTGGGGAGCTCCAGATGGACAACATCTTGGAAGACCTCTAGGTGTAGCATCCACCCATGAGGGTCTATCCTGGATATGCTTAAAGTATCTGATATTATATTCTGCTCTGACAGAAAGGATATGGCCTTCAGAGTGAGGGTGTTCTGTGTTGCATGTTCCCAGGCAATTATGACTGGTCTGCAGAGGGATCATGATATTATTCTACCTTGTTTATTTATGTACCACATTACTAACAGAGCTCTAGGGATCACAGCTGATTTAAGGCTTTGATTACTTTTGTTAGCACCATTGTCTCCTTGAGATGTATATGCTTGTTCATGAAATGAGGCTCCCACATGGCCTGATCCTTGATGCCTTGGGATACTGGTCCCACATGTGATGTCTGAAATATCTGTCACGGCTGACTGATCACGAAGAGGTGCAGAAAATGAGAGGCCTGCATTTAGCAAGACTTGACTGGCCAACCATAAGAGTTCCTTCTTGCTGAAATTGAGCACAGGAACCTGGAAAGACAAGGAATGAAGTTGCGGATCCAAACTGATTTGAGATACCAGAGGATTTTCCTCAAATGTAGTCTGGCAAATGGAACCATTAGGATGGAGGAAACCATAAAACCCAGATTTTTGAGAAACTATCTTGCAACGGAATTTTCTAACGGGTCAGATTCATAAGGTAAGCTTGATAAAATGACACTTTCTCTAGAGGGAGCTATGCAGTGTGTAGGGAGTGGTCAAGCAGGCATCCTAGAAGCACTAACATATGAGAAGGGTTTAGACAAGTTTTTTTCAGATTTAGCTTGAAGCCCAAACAGTTGAATTGATTTATGGTCAACTGAAGAGCAGCTAAGGTGTCTTGGACTGATGAAGCTGAGATGAGGCAATTTAATTATTTATTGACTGGCATTTGCTTACCAGGTTAGTCTGACTGGGCCTAGAAAGATCCTTTTTCAGTGGAGACCCAAGGTGAAAAGCACCAGTACAAAAGTACAATTTACAATTAATGATTATGACTCCCTCTTGAAATGTCAGCACTCATAATTTTGAGTACTGACAGGTCAAAATATTTTTTGAAAACTCAGGATAAGAATGAATCTTGAACATCTGTCTTCTCTTTTAGACTTCTTTTTTTGCAGGGTGCAAGCCCTCCTGCACCCCCAATATGGGGGGTAAGTTTGCACTCCTATAAACTTCTATATAACAAACATAAGATTGTCATACCATAGAGAAAAGGGAATATTCCCAGGAAATGGCCATCTCTAACTTAGCATATGTAAGTCTAATTTTTTGTCCATTCAGACTCCGTATTTTGGGACACACTCTAACAGGAAATTTCAAATGGTTACCAGTCATCATAGCTGTTGAGAGTTATAAAACAATGCAGAATCATGAGAGATAACAGTACAAAGTGTAAAAGAAAGGAAGACATTGTATATGATTCTGTACAATATCATTTTAAAACAACAATGCAATATGATGTAAATTTGTAATATCTTATAACACTGAAAAGATGAAGTTATAATTGTAATAAGTTACAAGGAAAAAATAATGAAGAGTATAAAATATAAGCTGAAAAAAATAAAAGGTGTATCCATTACAGTACATGGATGCAAAAGGCTACGACTGGGCCCAGGCACTTTGTGAAAATGATTGGAACAGTGGAAAGACCAAAAAGCAAAGTTGCGACCTGAGAATGCAGTCTCAAGGCAAAGAATCGTAGGACATTTCTGTGAATTGTGTGGACTTCTTCTTCTTCTTTCGGCTTTTCCCGTTTAGGGGTCGCCACAGCGGATCACATGTCTGCTCATGATTGGCAGTGGAGTTTTACAGAGACGAGTTGCCAGACCAGCACCCAACCTTCCACAGAAGGCACACACATGCACACACTCACACCTAGGGCCAATTTAGAGTGTCCAATCCACCTACAGCATGTCTTTGGGATGTGGGAGGAAACCCAGGCGACCACAGGGAGGACATGCAGACTCTGCACAGAAGGCACCCCAGCCGAGAATCGAACCGGAGAACCTCTTGCTGTGAGGCAGCAATGCTAACCGCTGCTCCACCATGGCCGCCCATAATTGTGTGGACTGAGATGTGCAAATCAGCATATTTTAAGTCCAGGGTTAATAGAAAAGCCCTGAGAAACAAATGAGGAAAACATTTACAAAGTAAGCATCTTGAATTTTAGAACAAAAGAAAGGTGTTTAGCTTTGAAGGATCCAAAACTGGTCTCAATGTGCTTTAACCTCAGCAAGATCCTGTCTGGGCATCCTGCAGAGTTCTACAGCAGCAGAAAGAGAGAAGAGAGACTTTCAGTGATTTAAATACCTCCATTTTGCTTCTTTTGGTTATTTACTTACCGCATTTTATATTAGCCATTTTATTAAGCCTTGCTACTTATTTTAACTGCATTTTGTTAAGTATTGTTGTTTGCACTTTATTTGCTTGTTTTAAGTTAAATTCAACTGTATTACAGGCTACACATTCAAGTGTGCTAGATATTTTTCTGCTTTAAATAGTGTTTTTGCAGTTCTAAGTGTTGTATCAAAAAAAAAATCTATCTCCTTGCTTGTTTCCCACCTTTCTGTAACTAGAATAGTCCGGATTTCAGATTTGCTGATTTCAGGACTGTATTGTGGTTTATGTGTTGCCCAGACCTTACTAAGATAGAGGGAAGCTTCCCTACTTATCAGTGGGAGTGGTAAGCTCTGAACAGCCTGTCACTAGAGGTGTGGTTTCAGCTCAGAAATTGTATTTTTATTGGCCATTTTTGGCTATTTCTATCCCTTTCATCTTTCTGTTTAAAAAAATGTGTTTGTGTGACACGCACCACCACTAAGCGAAGGTAAACCATTACCGGTGCCTTAAAGTCTGCTCTTCAAATTTTCCCTTACACCTTGTTAACTTTTATCTCTGAGCACTCAGATTAGATCTTTGAATCCAGCACTTGCTCAGAACATCTTGTAGCATTTATTGCAAACTCACCCACTGCTACTAGCACTAAACTTTCCATAAGGGAAACAAAAAGTTTCAGTACTTAATCTAAGCATAAATAACTCAGTACTTAAAAAGCTAATCACTTTTCAGGCATGTCCAAAGGTCAGTTTCCGATGCTTTCTCCCATTAACTTGGTGAACCTGTGCATCCTGAGGCAATGTAGCAATTGCCTTATGTACACAGACAATCCTTTCCTCCTACCTCCAAAGACATCCACTTGTGAGAGATGCAAGTACATAGCCAAACTTGAGGCTTCACTCTCTCAATCCAAGACTAGGCCAGCTAGTCAGGAGGAGAAGGTTAACACACACATCACATCACAGAGAAGACATAGCCCCACCCCCCATTCACACACCACCACTATTACATAGTAATACAACACGCACAACCACTTTCGCGAAGGCTCTCTTAAAAAATCTGCCCAAACAACAGAGACCTCTGAGGCACAAATGCAATCAACCATCTCATCCAAGCATAACTCACAAGACACATAGCCCACACAGTGTGCCATTCAAGCTAAGCCCCTAAGGCAGAACAATGTACCATTAGTCATAGGTGACTCAATTGTAAGGCACACTGAGGTCCCACTTACTAGGCTAAATAAGGAGAAAGTCACGGTCAGCTGCTAGTCAGGTGCCAGGATTCACCACATAATGCATGCACTTGGGTCTCTCCACAGCAAGTACAAATATAACTCCGTCATTGTACATGTTGGTGTGAATGACCTAAGATGTACCTCCCTGGACTATATGAAAAGAGACATGGAGGAGCTCTCTGATCTTGTAGCCCATGCAGGTATGACCCTAGCCCTGAGTAACATCCTACCGTCGCCAAGAATGATACCACAGTATAAGCAGAAAATGAATGACTTCAACAACTGGCTAAGTTTCTGGTGTCATTCAAAGGGGATTCAGTATCTGTCATATCTTAGTAAGGTCTGGGCAACACATAAACCACAATACAGTCCTGAAATCAGCAAATCTGAAATCTGGACCATTCTAGTTACAGAAAGGTGGGAAATGATCAAGGAGATAGATTTTTTTTAATACAACAGTTAGAACTGCAAAAACACTATTTAAAGCAGAAAAATGTCTAGCACACTTGAGTGTGTAGCCTGTAATACAGTTGAATTTAACTTAAAACAAGCAAATAAAGTGCAAACAACAATACTTGGGATGACATGATAGACAGACCTCAATGCTTTGCCAGAGAAAGCCTGCAACTGTCACCCCTGGGATTCTGGATACTGGCCAAGGTCCGTGCCACCCCTATAGTGACTTTTCTAGGCAATGCCCTGAAGACAAATTTACCACCATAACATCTGCTAGCAAATGCATCTTAAGGGTTATGCTACTCAATGCTAGAAGTCTAAACCTCAAAATGCACTCGCTTGAGTCACTCCTCAAACTGGAGAACGTCAACATCTGTGCAGTAACAGAGACCTGGTTCAAGACTCCAGACAGCACCCTTGTGCTACCAGGTTACAACGCATATCACACCTTTCGGCACTCAAATCTGGACCAAAGTCCTAAGGGATGTGATGACTGAAACCCCAAAGGCGGAGGTGTATCCATCGTCATAAAAGATACACACGTTTCCAGACTTCTTGCCCAATATAACACATCAGAAATACCTCAGGTACAGTTAACACTGGACAAAACTGCAGTCCATGCTGTAGCCTGCTACAGATCCCCCACAATGTCCCAGGACTCCCACTCTGCATTCCTGGACACTCTGGAAAACATCAAGGTCCAACCTAATACCCTTATACTGGGAGACTTTAACTACCTCTCCATTAGTTAGAACAACTACTCCTGCTCTAACTCTTTTGCCCAACATTTCCTGGAATTCATCAACTCCAATGCCTTGGACCAACTCATCCTTACCCCCACTAGGAGAAAGAACATTCTTGACCTAGTCATTACAAACTTGGGGGACCGCTGCTCTACTCCCATGATAAACCCCTCCCTAGTTAGATCTGAACCCAAGTTAATCACCATTGATATCCAAATCCTGCTCCCTCCCCTGAAAAAGAAAACCACAGTGAAAAACTTCTCCAAAGCTAATTTTGAGCTTCTAAGGACAGAAGTGACAAGCTTCACGTCATCCATAGAAATGGGGAATGGGATATGGCTGCTGAATCATACACCAAGGCACTGCATGAGCACTTACACAATTGCATAGATAAGGCCATACCAAGCAGAACCAAGATGCTCTCCCCTAAAAAAAGGTAGCCAAATCTGGTGGACCTCTGCCATTAACAAATTCTACAACAGAAGGAAAAAACTGTTGCAGAAAAGGGTAAAGTCCAATGACTGGAAAAATTCCCTTTGAAATCTCAGTAAAAAACTGAGATCCCTCATCAAATCCACCAAAGCTAGTTACAAAAGCAAAATTGCTACAGATACTAAGGACAACCACAAGGCTTTCTTTAGTTATTTTAAGAATCTGTATAATAATACGCAGATTTGCTCAGAGCTACAGCATGACGGCACCACTTATACTGAACCAACTGATATTGCCAATATCTTTGCAGACAGGTTTAGTGCAAACATTACTCCCCCCCTCACCCTCTAAAGGACCCATCCACATACCCAAGGAATACCAAATCCCTATTATCACGACTGCACAAGTAGAAGCCGCACTGACTAAAGCTATGAATACAGCTTCCATGGGACCAGATTATATACACTGGGTTGTGTCCTACACGACTTACAAAAAGAACTGGAACCACACCTGAGTGCCCTGTTCAACTACAGCCTCAGTTCAGGCTTTGTTCTCACTGAATGGCACACTGCTACAGTCATCCCACTCCCTCTTTGATGGGAGAGAGACAATGGTTCTATTATACCTTGGGACAGCAAATCTGACAGAACATATAGACGGATTTGATTTTTTGGTGAGTGAGGGATCCCTTACTGAGGTAGAAGCAGTAGCAGCTGCCTTGAGGGCAAAGAGCTAGTGGGCACAATTGTGAACTGCAGAAGTGTAGATTCTTCTTTATTTTTAAAATTAATGGCATTTTTTTTCTCTTTAATAGAAGAGCTGAGGGGATGGGACACTACATCGGGAACAGTCACCAGATGCTAGATAAGTCACCTACAGCTTTTTGTAAAAGGAATGTCACTGAAGTTTATAATCATCCTTAACTATTTTAGAACCCAGTCATCTGAAGTTATCTTTTTCCAAAAACGAAGGTAGGGGGAGAAACTGCCTGCAATTTGGGAAGAAAATCCAGGGTGAATAAGGGGATGGAAGGAGAAAAGGAAGCAAGTCCTATAAAATACAAACTGCAAGCCTTAGAAATCTGATTCAAGAAATTTGTACTGTAATGAGCTAATATGAACTAATGGGTGTACTATCTATCCATATATGATATTGAATTGTACTGTATTGTACTGGTACTATCATATAAAAATCATACATTCATGTATGATTATATTGTATTGTATTGTATGATACTATCATACAAGATCATACATGAACTAATGAGTGCATTACCAATTAATGTACGATATTGGATAGAATTTATGGTACTACCATGTAATTTCATACATGAACTAATTAATGAGTGTATTACCCATTCATGTATGATATTATAATGCATTGTATGGTAGTATCCCATAATATCACACATGAACTAATGTATGTACTACCCATTTGTGTATGATATTATAATGTATTGTATGGTGGTATCATATATCACACATGAACTAATTAATGTTTGTACTACCCATTCACATATGACATTATATTGTACTGTATGTTAGTATCATATAATATCACACATGAACTAATTAATGAGTGTATTACCATTCATGTATGATATTATAATGTATTGTATGGTAGTATCCCATAATATCACACATGAACTAATTAATGTATGTACTACCCATTTGTGTATGATATTATAATGTATTGTATGGTGGTATCATATATCACACATGAACTAATTAATGTATGTACTACCCATTCACATATGATATTATATTGTACTGTATACTAGTATCATATAATATCACACATGAACTAATTAATGTGTGTATTACCCATTCATTATGATATTATAATGTATTGTATGGTGGTATCATATATCACACATTAACTAATTAATGTATGTACTACCCATTCATGTATGATATTATATTGTACTGTATGCTAGTATCATATAATATCACACATAACTAATTCATGTGTGTATTACCCATTTGTGTATGATATTATATTGTACTGTATGCTAGTATCATATAATATCACACATGAACTAATTAATGCATGTACTACCCATTCATGTATGATATTACATTGTACTGTATGCTAGCATCATATAATATCACACATAACTAATTAATGTGTGTATTACCCATTTGTGTATGATATTATATTGTACTGTATGCTAGTATCATATAATATCACACATGAACTAATTAATGAGTGTATTACCCATTCATGTATGATATTATATTGTACTATAGGGTAGTATTATATAATATCACACATGAACTAATTAATGTATGTATTACCCATTTGTGTGTGATATTATAATGTATTGTATGGTCATCTCATATAATATCACACATAAACTAATTAATGTATGTAGTACCCATTCATGTATGATATTATATTGTACTGTAGGCTAGTATCATAAAATATCACACATGAACTAAATGTATGTACTACCCATTTGTGTACGGTATTATAATGTATTGTATTGTGGTATATAATACCACACCTGAACTAATTAATGTATGTACCACCCATTCATGTATGATATTATATTGTAGTGTATGGTAGTATCAAATAATATCACACATGAACTAATTAATGTGTGTATTACCCATTCATGTATGATATTATAGTATGGTGGTATCATATACTATCACATATGAACTAATTAATTTATGTACTACCCATTCACATATGATATTATATTGTACTGTATGATAGTATCACATAATATCACACATGAACTAATTAATGTGTGTATTACCCATTCTTGTATGATATTATAATGTATTGAATGGTGGTATCATATATCACACATGAACTAATTAATGTATGTACTGCCCATTCATGTATGATATTATATTGTACTGTATGCTAGTGTCATATAATATCACACATAACTAATTCATGTGTGTATTACCCATTTGTGTATGATATTATATTGTACTGTATGCTAGTACATATAATATCACACATAAACTAATTAATGAGTGTATTACCCATTTATGTATGATATTATATTGTACTGTATGCTAGTATCATATAATATCACATACAAACTAATAAATGTATGTACTACCCATCCATGTATGATTTTGCATTACAGTTCATTGTCACAGTGATGTACATTCAGATCTGCCTATCAGGAGGATAAATCACTAAGAGTATTTTATTTATTATTGTTGTTGTTGTATTCATTTGGCTGTAAAAAGAAAGTGAGAAATGTGCGTTACTTTGATACTGTCTGAGTCTTCTATTTGTTGTTTTAACTTGAATATATTTACAACAAGCTAACCAACAAAATCCACAAAAGTTCTGGGCAGGCATAAATACTCTCTTAAAGCCTGGCCACAATGACACCCCATGCCCCTTAGGCACTTCCCAAAACAACCCAAAACAAACTGCTGATGCCTTCAATACCTTCTTTTCTGAAACTGTCCAGTCTCTAGCTAACCAACTAGCCCCAAATATCTCCTCTCTGTCCTCCTCCTCTAACACTTCTATTCCCACTTTACAACTGTAGCCTGTACCCACTTCACTTATCTGTTCTCTTCTCCACAAACTTAAAACCTCCTCTCCATCTGCTGACCTTCTACCAGCTCAGTATCTAAAAATTGCAGCCAATCCATTAGCCTATTCCATTTCCATTCTGATTAACAGAACCATTGTTGAAGGCTACATTCCTTCACTCTGGAAAATTTCACATATCATTCCCCTGCATAAAGGTGAGATCTCTACAGAATTCTCAAACTACCGTCCCATAGCCTTACTCTCCCCCCTAGCTAAA
Source organism: Protopterus annectens (assembly GCF_019279795.1). Classification (NCBI taxonomy): domain Eukaryota; kingdom Metazoa; phylum Chordata; order Ceratodontiformes; family Protopteridae; genus Protopterus; species Protopterus annectens. The sequence continues at coordinate 55,406,660 of NC_056747.1, read as the reverse complement.
ATCATGGAGAAATGCATCCAAAAACAACTTCTTAAAAACCTGTTAAATCACAACCTACTAGTTGACTGTCAACATGGCTTCAGGCCTTTCCACAGCACCACTTCAGCCCTCCTTTCCTTTACTGACTGCATCAACAAAAACCGGAACAATAACATACTTACCTCTGCTCTCTTTATTGACCTATCCAAAGCCTTCGATATGGTCAGTCACCATATACTGTTAAACTTAAAGCTTTTGCTCTCGACTCCAGTGCTATAAAGTGGTTTGAGTCATATCTTCATAACAGACAACAGGCAGTGCGCTGGCAAAACAACTTATCCAACCTCCTACCCATTACCCTTGGAGTCCCCCAAGGCTCAATACTTGGCCCCCTTCTGTTTTCTATTTTCATTAATGATCTACATACCAGTATGTCCTCTGTTACCTGTATACAATATGCTGATGATTCTACTTTGATTTGTTCTGCCTCATCCCCCTCTGAACTGCACTCTATCACCCAACAGACTTTCCAAAATGTTGAAAAATGGTTCTTAAAAAGATGCTTAATCTTAAACCCCAAGAAAACCAAACTGTTACTTTTCTCCCCCACCCGAAAATCCTGTCCACTCAACTTCTCTGTCTTGTCTAGTAATGGCACCAACATATCTCCTGACCCTTCCAGCAGGCTCCTCGGAGTAGAGATAGACAACAACCTATGCTTTGATTCTCACATTAACAGCACAATAAAATTAGTTAACAGAAAACTTGGCTCCCTGTTTAGAATTAAACCATTTCTTTCACCACTTGCCAGAACTTCCATTGCCCATTCCCATCTGATTTCTACCCTCCTTTACATCTCCCCCATCTATACATATTTGTCCAAAACTAACCTCTCCAAACTGGCTGTTGCCTACAACAGTATTGCCAGATTTGCCGCTGGCTCCACCTTTAGAACTCACCACTGCTTAAACTTAAAAAAATTGGGATGACTTGAGCTGCAAAATCTGATCTTTTTTCACCAGCTCTCCTTAGCTCATAAAATCCTCTACAAACCTACCAACACACCTATACTCACTACCCTTATTAGTCCTTATTGTAACCTCAAAAGCCTAAGTTCTTCTAACAAACTTCTAATATCAACCTGTAAATCCAACAACTTTGCAGGCGACTCCTTGTTCTCTAACACAATAGGAAAAGCCTGGAACTCCCTTCCCTCCAACCTCACTGCTATATCCTCTCTTCCCGGTTTCCAATCCCAACTCAAAACTCACCTCATAACTCACTGGCTCTGCCCCTGTTCTTCCCCTGACTAGCTTGCTATCTGCTCCTAGTGCTCTCATTTACCATGCTTACAAATCTTACAAATCTTTACTAAAACTTACTTTTATGCTAACATGCTCAATTTGAACACCCTTTTTGTACTTATTTGCTTATTGTAGTCACTGTAAAAATACTATCATGCTATTATTATTTTTGTCTGAGCTATATTTGTAACTCTGTTTTTTAATGTTTAATGTTTTTCACTTGGAGCTTTTCTCCCTGGGCCTCTGCTGAAAATGGACATATATCCAGTTGGGCCAGCCCGGTCTACAAATGTAAAATAAAATAAAATAAAATAAAATTTAGTGAACTAGAAAAGGCCTTCTTGTATATTTTTGTAATGCTTGTACAATTTGTGTATATTTGCTCTGTTCACTTCCAATATCAACAGTATAGGACTTGTTGAATATTTTATGATGCTGTTATTACCCTAAAATAATCTATTATAAACGTTTGTATACACTTTGTATAACTGTATAACTGTCATGAGACTACAAAAACTTGGTAATAAGGATGTTTTACACTTCTGTTGCTCTAAAAATTGCTCATGTCATGGTTGTTAATAAACTGAAAATAAAATGAATTAAATAAATAAGCACATCTTTTTTTCTGGTATTGCAAGAAACAGAATAACTGGACATACAGGGCTGGGCTGCTCCCTTCACTTTTCTTGGTGGTGCAAACAGTTAGGCATGATTATGGGATGTGGCACTACATGTGCACTGACTTCACTTAAGACAAGCAGAGTAGCTCCTGAGAAGGCAAAATACAAAACATAAATACAAAAGCACTTTCTTTTACTTCATTCTCCCTTCCAAAATCCTAAAGCAAGCACAACCCCAGTCACTTCTTTAAGGACAACTTAACTATTTGGAACAGCATTTGGAGTTGAATGAAACAATGAACGAATGAATGAATGAATGAATGAATGAATGAATGGATGAATGAATGAGTGAGTGAATGAACAAGGACTCAACTGAAAGCTCCATGTACCACAACAAATTATAATTAAGTCATTATCATAACTTCCATTTGTTTTTTTTCCAGTATTTTTATTGAAATTTTATACATAGGAACAATTGCACTAACAAAATAAAACAAATAACAATTTACACGTGTCTTTTATATATAGACCCTTGTTCTTAGTGTATAAATGACAAAGCTTCATTAATCAGCCAAACAGCAGAAACATAGATTAATACTTATCTATTAATACATTCAGTTTTATCCAGTAATTATATTCTGTGGTTATTTTGTTTTGTCTTTCCCAACTCCCTACATGCCTAGAATTTAAATATTCTAATTACACAGCTCTGACACTCTGTCATCTTACAGGGCAGTAAGTATGGGGATTTTTTGGCAGATGTTTAAGGGTTTTGTTTCCTCTATGGCATCAGACTCACTATTGCTGACTTGTGCCCCTGCCACTTCTTTCATCAAAGCACCATTTGGGGAGACTTATTTAAATGTGCAGTGCTGCTCACATGAAATCCTGCACCCCTAAAATGCCGGATTTCCATGAAAGGACAAACATGCAATATACTGGCTGACAGATTCAGTGCCAACTTTACCCCCTCCCCCAAAAGGACCAATCACAATATCAGTAGATTGCCAGCCACCCAGTATTACTGCTGCACAGGTTAAAATGGCACTGCCCAATGCCAAGAATACAGCTTCTATGGGGGACCTGACAGTATCCCTGGGTATGTTCTACAAGAACTACAGAGTGAACCTGCACTTCACCTGTGTGCCCTGTTCAATCACAGCCTCACCACAGGCTTTGTCCCTACCAAATGGCACACTTCTATAGTCCTCCCTCTCCACAAAGGAGGAGTGACTACAGACCCTGAGAACTATTGCCCCATTAGCCGGACAAGTCTGATATGCAAAGCTATGGAATGCATCATCATGGACCTAATAAACAAGGACATAGGGAATCTCCAAACTCTGGATCCCACACAGTTTGTTTTTCTGAAAGGTAGATCATGCCTGCTCAACTTGGTCAACTTCTTTGAGTCAGTCACCAGGGCTGTGGATGAAGGCACGATGGTTCATACAGCCTACCTTGATCTGGCCAAGGCCTTTGATACAATTCCCCCCTCGGTAATCATAGAAAAACTCACTAAGCTAGGGATCAACCCCTATATCACTAGGTGGGTTGTAAACTGGCTCACAGATAGAACCCAGAGTGCGAAAGTAGCTGCCTCCAAGTCAGACTGCTGACCAGTCACGAGTGGAGTCCCACAGGGATTAGTCCTGGGTCCTCTCCTGTTTGTTATCTACTTCTCAGAAGTCCAGGACAACACGAAGGGACTCTGGCTGACAAAACCTGCAGACAATTGCAAGTTGGGAGCCATTATTAACTCCCCAAGTTATATTGAGATCCTACAGAAAGGCCTCACTGAGACCAATGACTGGTGTCAGAACCATGGCCTTAAGCTCAATGCCAAAAAATGTGTTGTCATCCCCATTGGGAAAAACTTAGTTCCCATGAATTACCACATTAATGGTAGTCCACTGAACACAGAAGGCATTATAAGAGATCTGGGAACACAGGCTGACAGCAACCTCTCTTTTGACCACCACATTGAACTGTGGTCAGAAAGTCCTTCTATGTGGCACATCTCATTACTAAAGGTTTTGCATCCAGGAAGAAAGAGGTCATTGTCTCCCTCTACTCTTCCCTCATTAATCCAATCATCGAGTACAATGCCCCATTTGACATGTACCTCACTAGACACCTGCAACAACTGGAGAGGCCACAAAAGTACCTCACAAAGAGGATCATAGGCCTTAAATACTTGTCCTATATGGACAGACTCAAAAAACTCAAACTATTCTGTTTCATATCGCCTACTTAGAGGCAATCTATGCTTGACTTACAATGCCATGTCTGACCCAGCTCTGTTAGAAATGCTACATCTAAAGAAATCCAAATCCCTCCGCACCACATGCTCCAGAGACCTCAACCTCATTACCACAATCAATAGAACGTGGTGGATGGACTGGTTCATAACCCAGAGACTGCCCATGCTATGGAATAGACTTCCCATACATGTCAAACAGAGCACCTCATTGGCCCTCTTCAATAGAAATCTTGATGAGTGGATGGGAAATAAAAAAATTCACTCCAGGGATCACTCCAGTGGCTCTACTCAACAGAGGCACTGGGAACTAAGGTTGGGTGGCACGATGCCAGGGTAATCCTATGGGCTAGGCTTGTAAAGGCTCTAGGGTCATTAGCCTAGTACACACCTATGAAGCTATGAACCTATGGCATGGGGGTGTGTGGAAGCTATGAACCTATGGCATGGGGGTGTGTGTGTGTATGGTACAGGTACTACTGTGTTATGAGGCATGAGCCAGAAGAACAGATATTTATAATCCCCTGGTGTGAGGTATTAGCTGTACCCTGCATACTCCAATTTGCACTTAGAAAATGGTTATCTATATTGTTTCAGCTTGAATTTTATATTTATCAGTATATGTATAATAATAATAACATGTCTTATAGTATATTTAAATTAAAATAGTTCCTCTGCCCACTTTAACTAATTGACTGTTGTGCAGGAAAGTGGAATTTTGGTATGAACATTTTGAGGGTAGTCTTTTTAGAGTTTCTTTTATCAAACTCTTATGTACCTTTGTGTAATTCCATTTGTAGAGGTCATCTCTCAACAATTTTCATACTAAGGTGCAAATGACAGGGAAATCACTTTTAGAGGCGGAACATTAATTGAAGACTATCGTCTGTGTAGGTGCACTGGCCTATGTGACACAACATGCAAAGGTGTATCAGCTTGCGATGTGGATGCTTCTGTGTGGGATGTCTCTTATGTCACCTCCTCTTATGGTAAAATACCGTAGCGAGGCTCCTTTTCTCCATTACTAGTCATGCTAACAAAGTGAGTCCCCAGACCTTCCTCCATGGTAGGACATCAGCTCTTCCAGTGTTTTACCCCCCCCCCCCCATAATTTAGTAATCCAGTCAGCCTCTGAAATCCATGTCACTGGAAGAGAGCTAGACATCCTGCTCTCTGTGCAGGCAGATCAGGTGTACCAAATAATAACTAAAAGGAAGGGAGCACAACCCTTGGTACCTGCCCATCGCAGGCAGATCAGGTGTACCAAATAATAACTTAAAGAAAGGGGTACAACCCTTGGTAGCTGTCCATTGCAGGCAGATCAGGTGTACCAAACAATAATAACTTAAAGGAAGAGAGCACAACCCTTGGTACCTGCCCATCGCAGGCAGATCAGGTGTACCAAATAATAACTAAAAAGAAGGGAGCACAACCCTTGGTAGCTATCCATAACAGACAGATCAGGTGTACCAAATAATAATAACTTAAAGAAAGGGGTACAACCCTTGGTAGCTGTCCATTGCAGGCAGATCAGGTGTACCAAACAATAATAACTCAAAGGAAGGGAGCACAACCCTTGGCAGCTGTCCATCACAAGCAGATTAGGTGTACCAAATAATAACTCAAAGAAAGGGGTACAACCCTTGGTAGCTGTCCATCACAGACAGATCAGGTGTACCAAATAATAACTCAAAGAAAGGGGTACAACCCTTGGTAGCTGTCCATCACAGACAGATCAGGTGTACCAAACAATAAAAACTCAAAGGTAGGGAGCCCAACCCTTGGTAGCTGTCCATCGCAGGCAGATCAGGTGTACCAAACAATAATAACTCAAAGGAAGGGAGCACAAACTTTGGTAGCTGTCCATCTCAGGCAGATCAGGTGTACCAAACAATAATAACTCAAAGGAAGGAAGCACAACCCTTGGTAGCTGTCCATCTCAGGCAGATCAGGTGTACCAAACAATAATAACTAAAAGGAAGGGAGTACAACCCTTGGTAGCTGTCCATTGCAGACAGATCAGGTGTACCAAACAATAATAACTCGAAAGAAGGGAGCACAACCTTTGGTAGCTGTCCATCGCAGAATGATCATGTGTACCAAACAATAATAAGTCAAAGGAAGGGAGCACAACCCTTGGTAGCTGTCCATCCTGTTAAATACTTGCTGTACAAGGGCAGCTCAGGCCAAATAAAGTTGTAGATTTAATCCCAATTATGATTTTTGTTTCAGAACATAAAATGAAATTTAATCAGTTTTAAATGTCAGATAAAGTAAGTTCAGTGTTTGTTAACATTGCATGGAATCCTAACATCAGTCTGATTAAAGGGTTTCTTTTGATCAGTCTTTTATGAATTTATTTGTTTGTTTGTTTGCTTGTTAACCATGTAAAGCCCACTATGTGCAAGTGTCTGTTTCCAAAGGTAAATTTGAAGCACAGTTCTGGTTTAAATGCTCAGAGCAACACTATAAATAAATGGAGGAGGCAAATATCAAACCCAGATTTGCAAGCAAGATTTATTTTTATACTCACTATTATATATTTTAATCAGTGCAATTTGCTGGTAAACAAAATCATATTTTCATGTTAGAAAGTTTGAGAAAAACTTGCCATTCACCAAAAATGAGATACTGCAGCTTGGTTAAGCATCATAGGGGATTAGGTGTGAGTAAGATATAGTGATTTGGCATTGTTTTATTATTATTATTATTATTATTATTATTATTATTATTATTATTATTATTTACGTTTCTGAGCAGGTAAATGCAGTGGACCACATGGCAAATTCTCACTCACAACCTGCTTACAATAATCAAATGTGATTTTGAAAGGCAGGACTAATGAGAAGCAGAAACGATTACATATAAGCTCAGCAGAATTTATTTTATTTTATTTTTATTTTTATTTTACATTTGTTGACCGGGCTAGTCTAGCTGGATATATGTCCATTTTCAGTAGAGGCCCGGGGAGATAAGTTCCGCTTATATAATTTTAATGATACTAAGTAAAAACTATTAAGAACTACATGTAAATATAATAACATAATAATAGGCTAAAAAACATTTTTGAAAAAAATAAACAAGTGGTACAAAAGTGATGGAGTGAACAAAGTATTGTAGAACATGACAAACATGAAGTATACAATAAACATGTACAGAGAGAGGGATAAAGGAAAATAGATGAAAAGAAAGTGAACTTAGTCAGGGGTGAAGTAAGTCAGCTGACAAGAAGTAAAGTTAGTCAGGATTAGTACAGGGGCACAGCCATTGTGTTTTGAGGTAAAGCTTGAGTTTCTTTTTAAAGGGAGACTTTGAGGGAATAGATGAGAGTTCAGAGGGAAGCAGGTTCCAATATTTTCCAACAGTGTTTGAGAAAAGAGAGTCTCCGGCCTTGTTGTTTGACTTGACAGTGTTTATAAGAAGTTTGTGTGCAGATATCAGGGACTTTAGGTTGTGGTATGGGTGAATCAGAATGGATAGTATAGGGGTTTTGTCAGGTTGATAAAGAATTTGATGGGCTATGCTAAGCTGGTTAATTTTTAGTAGCTGTTGATATTCCAGCCAGCCTAGTTGTTTTAAATTAGTACAGTGGTGGGTTCTGTAAGGGTTTCCTGTGGCAAATCTGGCTATGTTGTGGTAGGAGTTTTCTAGTTTTGACAGATTTTTTTTTGATAATTTGGTAAAAATGGGGGAGGCATAGAGAAGGGGTGAGATAAGGTGGGAGTGGGCTATAGTTGTTCTAGATTCTGGAGTGAGGAAAGGTTTGATTCTGTAAAGAGAGCCTATTTTTTTGTTAATGGTTTTTAGTGTGTTGTTAATATGGGCATCGAAGTTAAGGTTGTTGTCAATGGTAATGCTTAGTAGTTTGGTAGTAGACTCTTGTGATATAGGTGTGCCATTTGTTGATGTTATAGTAAAATCAATGAGGGGAGATTTGCTGGAAGGTGTAAAGAGGAGCAGTTTAGTTTTTTTAGGGTTGAGTAGTAGACAGTGCTGGGAAAACCAGTCTTCTACAGAGTTAAATATGTGTTGTGTGAGGGAGTGAAGGTGTGATACAGATGTGGCTGAACAGATAAGTGTTGAATCGTCTGCGTACTGTATGCATGTGGCTTGGGGAGCCACATGGTGTAGGTCATTGATAAATAAAGAAAATAGGAGAGGACCTAGTATAGACCCTTGTGGGACTCCAATGTTGACAGGTAGCTGGGAGGATAGAGTGGAGTTCCAGAGTACTGCTTGATGTCTGTTTTGTAAGTAGGACAAACCAGTTAATAGATTGGGTATCAACTGAAGTGGATTGGAGAATGTGAATGAGGATTTGGTGGTTGACCATGTCAAAGGCTTTGGATAGATCTAAGAAAAGTGCTGAGGAGAGGGTGTTATTGTTGCGATTTTTGTTGATTGTGTCTGTAAAGGAGAGGAGGGCAGTGGTGGTACTGTGGGATGGTCTGAAACCGTGTTGGGTGTTAGAGAGTAGGTTATTATGGAGAAGGTGTTGAAGCAATTGTTTGTGTATACACCTTTCCATGATCTTAGATAAGGGTGAAAGAAGGGCTATGGGGCGGTAATTAGAGATTTCAGTAGAATTTCCACCCTTATGGAGTGGGATAATGTGGGAGATTTTCCAGAGTTTAGGGACATATCCTTCAGTGATGGTTCTATTTATCAGGATTGAAATTGGGAAGGCTATTGCTTTAGCTGCTAATTGCAAGTATTCTGCGGGTTTGAGTTTTTTTGGAAGGGAGAGAATATAAGTTGTTGGGACTGGTTGGAAGTGAAAAGGTGGGGGTGGGTTTAGGTTGCTGTTAGACATGTGTGTGTTTTTGATGGGAAGTTGACTTGCTAAGGTTTGAATAGTTTCGATGAAGAAGGAATTAAAGGAATTTGCTGTTTGGTTGGGGTTATTTATGTCAGAGCCTTGTGGGTTGGGTGTGACAGGTTTACTTGGCTGTAGTAATTGATTTATGGTTGCCCAGAATTTTTGTGGGTTGTTTTGGAGAGAATGTTGAGGTTTCAGGTAGTAATTTTTTTATCGTTCATTATTACTTTTTTGGTCTCATTTCTTAGTTGCTTAAAGATTTGGTAGTCTGCTGTGTTTTTAGTTAAGCGAGATTTGTTCCAGGCTTTATTCCTGAGAGTGATTTTTTGTTTGGTTTCTATTGATAGCCAGGGGCAGGTTTAGTTTTGATTCTAATGGAGCGTGTGGGGGCATGGTAATTGAGGATAGTTAGAAACTTAGCATTAAAGAAATCAACAGCTTCATCTAGTGGAAGATGTTTTAAGGGTGTCCAGTTGCATGCTTCCAGTTCAGTTTGAAATAGCTCCAAGTTGAAATTTTTTTTGGATCTGATTGTTCTGGTTATGATTTGGGTAGGAGGGTTGGTTTTAAGCCTGATGATGTAGGTTAGTAAGTGGTCACTTATATCATCAGGGAGGGTTCCTGTTTTATAAGTATGGGGTTGGTTGTTGGTGAGTATCCAGTCTATGGTACTTTCTTTTTTGTTAACTTTATTTATTCTAGTGGGGGATGTGATGGTCCGAGAGAATCCATAAAGGTTAATATGGCGAATAGGTTGTCTGTTGTTACAAGATTCCCAATCGATGTTTACATCACCTAAGATGATTATCTCTTGGGGTAAGTTTAGTGATAGCCAACATAGGATCTTTTCTATGGTGGAAATGTTATTACCTGGGGGAACATAAATGCAGATAATATAGATTGATTTGACTGGGTTTATATCTAGTTTGGTAATAAGAAGTTCAGCATTTGAGTCCTGGGGAGGTTTTTGGTGGTATGTGGTTATTTGAAGGCTGGATTTAAATAATATGGCAATACCTCCACCTTTTTTAGATTCTCTGTCGAGACGTAAGATGCTATAGCCAGGAGGAATGACTTTGCTGTCTTTTGTTGAGGGTTTTAACCAGGTTTCTGTTAGACAAATAATATCAAAGGAGTACAGCTGTAAGAGAGCATGTAGTTGAGTTGTTTTATTATTAATACTACATATGTTAAGGTTGGCTACTGAGAGTGAGTTTTTGGGTTGTTTAAGCAGTGGGTTAACAACGGGGTTTAGTTTATTCGATTGATTTAAGGAAATGATGGCAATCGTATTAAACTAATGAACTATGGTTAAAGGGGTAGCTAAGTAAAGGTAGTTGATGATTAAAAAGGTGGAATAGGAATCTGGCTAGGACAGTAAAAAAGCAGAAGTGGTTAGCAGTGCTAACAGATAAATGCAAGTATTAACTGAAACAAAACTCATTCAGCAGCAAAAAACATGCCTCAAATTAAACATTAGAGAGATGAACACTAAAGAAGGCAAATTACATAACCCCGAAAAGTTCAAAGCAGCTATAGGATCGGGCTACTTAACACCTTTCATTGCTGCCTGCTCAACTCATCTCACATCAGTTTTTACGAAATTCAAGCAAACAAATGTTAAAAAAAGTTAAGAAAAAATACAGCTGAAGTATATAATAAGGAAAACAGATTTCAACATTTGGATGGATAAAAACTGCTATCTGTCTAGCTGATTTTAAATGTAATAAACAGCATGGTCTGGTAAACTAGGCCCTCCATTTAACATATTAAATCTCACTCTCCCTTCTCTCCCATTTATTAGTTCTTAACAGAGATTTAAGCAGGATTTATAATTAGAACATATTCAAATAAAGTGTTTATACAAGCCTAAAAATGAGTTCTGATGTAAGTACCTTAAGAGATGACCCCTAAAGATGCCAGAAAAAACACTGTTCAGCTGACAGCTGGAACAGAGCAGCTAACTGTAATGTTAGCTTAGGGAAATAACTGGAGAATGACGCATTTTAAGTCCTGTAGCCTGTCTACTGGGGGCCTATTATGTGTTAAAACTAACCACATTTCTCTTCAGGACTCACAAACCTTGGAGCATTTTTAATACATATTTCCATTAAGCCAAAAATAAATTTGGAAGGTGTTAATCAGCTCTACCTCACTAAGGTAATTTTAAAATTAAATATACATCAGCCAGCTGTTGTACCTCTAGTAATTAGTAGAAATGATACTGACTTCAACAGTACAAATAGTGGTGCTCTATACACTCACCATTTTGTCTGAAGCCTACGGGTTTGGTGTCTATACAGCAGATGCACTATGATTCATACATCATCTTCTGACAAGACAGAATATTCTAAATGCTACAAAGTACTGCTCTCCTCCGAAGGAGGAAGAGAAGGAATGTTTAAAAGAAGTAATGCTAAATAAGGATTAATGGAGAATATTTGTGAAATGTCATGGAGACTAATTGTGATTAAGAGTTGATCTTCCATTACAGGGATAAGCCCAGAAAATATCACCTTATCTCTTATATCTAGAAGAATGCTTGCAATCCCATCCTAGCAGGAGGAATAAGATGCCTTGTAGAAGTTTTTAAAAGATTTTTTTTAATGTTTATTCAAACCAATTATGTGACCTGATAGACAAGCTTTCTGATCTGAATTTCATAGGAATAGTTCACAAAAAAAAAAAAAAAAAAAAAAAAAAAAACAGACACTGGCACATTCACCTGTGGGCTTTGTCACTTGTTTTGGTATTTATTTGTAATGGACCCTATGTGATGCTCACAGAATATAATAGACCAAAGTGTCAAGAAACACTACGATTGCTTATCAAATGCCATAGTGTGACTACCTATTTGAACTACCCATAATGCATTATGCATGTGCAGTACCTAGAAAAGACTGTTTGCCTGAAATATTCTACCTGCCATCCATTTATGCAATTGCTTTTTAAATATGGCATGAATGACTATAAAAAAAAAAAAAGAAAAGAAACCTTCTGCCTTTGAAAGCCTACATGTGTATAAACATTAAAGCAATAGTTATTAAATTCCAGCCTGAAGGCATAACATGTGGGTTTGGCCACTAGCTTGGCCTCTAACGGGTGACCCTACTCCTGAAGCCATTTGAAATGTTCTTCAAGGTGACTTTAAAAAGTCATTCAAGTTGATGAACAAGAAGCAGTTAGCCATCCTCAGGAACAAAAATGTATATATGATCATTAATGTACTATTGAAAAACTTAAAATACGTATCTAATAAGTGGTGTATTCATGGTACCATTGATAGAGACGCTGAGGGGGCTACCAACTCATATTTGACCATTTTCTGTCCATCACAATTAGTGTGCATCACCCTCTACCTATGATGACTGACATAATCTGGAACCTAATATATAAAAACACATTCTCGATTCCAAACGCTAGAGAAGAAACGTTAAAGAGTGCATTTATGGAAACATTTAAGTATGTTCTCTTAATTATTGCTGATGTTTCTATTTGCAAAGCAGATTGTGTACAAAGTTTGCAGATGTTTGCTGTATTCTCTACGTTAGTTTTCCTTAAGTAAAGGTTGGGGGTTGGTATAATAGTTAAAACATTTACTTCACAGGCACAAAGTACAGGGTTTGATTCCCACCTTTGAAAGGGAAATTGTCTAAGCTCAAAATGGCCTAAAAGAGTAGCTAGCCTAGTAATTACCTAGTTGTCTGCTTGCAATCTAAAGTTTTTCAGGTAACTACTTCCTAGTAGGCAACAGGTCCCTCTTTGATTAGTAAGTAGAGATCAGGCATTTTGCTTCAAGCACGCTATAACCTGACCATCCAAAGAATACATACTAAAACTTTTGACATGGCCTTTTTATCCCTGGAAAAATCCCCTAGGAATTGCCTGGCTTCCAAGGTTAAGGAAATATCACTACAGATTAAACTGAACTTTAAGATGGTACAGATTTTGGCACAAATAATTAGAACAGATTTTTTTATAGATGAGTAGAATAGATTTTTTTAATATTTGATGGTCATTTATGCAGTATCAATGTCCCAACATTATTTTGGTCAAAGTCCCAGGAGCTCAGTACCATTAAAAATTAAAAAAAAAATGCCATACTTATTTGTCAGAACAATGAATGGTCCACTAAGCTGTTGAACAGCTTGTAACTAACAAAATTCAGAATATATCATATTTTTAAAAAGTAATATCACATCTAAAAGGCCTACGTTATTATTCAAAGAAGTTGGCACAATATCATAAGAAAATCTACCTCCACCAATAAAAAGTCAAATTCAAATTTATGAAAAAGTTACTGAAAAATACAATATTAAAATTACTGCATTAAAATAATATTGTCTGTGAAAAAATATCTTTACATTCATGGTTAGTAACAAATATTGTATGGTGCAATAAACGTGTAGGTCTTGAATGAAGTTTTAAAACTGGCCAGAAGAAATATGTAAGGCCATAAATCATATGAATGTTTAATAAATATTCCCCAGCAATAATGTAAATATAGAAAACCATAACTGCAGAATATATGATTCACATTTTCTTTGAAAGTGCTGTTGTAGTAGAAAACAGTTTTCAGGACACTGTGGTGGAAGGAATGACAAAACTATATCATCTGGGTAGATACAAGCTAAACTAAGGGAAAAAAGCAGCCATTGCTGAAAAAAAGCTAAATACATTTATAATAGGTGTTGTCACCATGCTGTTTGGGGTAAAACAAACTATAAAACACTATTAATCATACTGCAGTAATGCTAGAACATTGTTAATGCAAAGTAGATAAATATATTATCAAAATTTGTTTTTTTCTTTGCTTTTTCAATTTCTGATCACAGCTGTCTTTGAAAATATTGCAGTGAACTGACATGAAACAAGAAAACATAACATAGAGGATTATTATCATGTCTGCAATCATAAACAGTTTATGTGATGAAACTATGAATATCAAGAACTCGAGAGCGAATCTTGACACCCATGCCAAGATCACATAACATACTGAGTCATGATCAGAGAAACCTGAGCATAATTCTTTGTCATGGATGGAGTTTTACCTGCTCACATATTCTTAAAAAAGTTGGAGGAAAAAAAAGTGTAGTAGCATTAAGTATTTAACAGCTTTTAAAGCTGTAGTACACTTATCTCCACTGCACAGAGAGTGACAACCACAGAAAAACAGCAGGAAGGACAAAAGCTTTAAAAGGTTAAGCCTACCATTTAACTAAAAAAGAAAAGGCTGAACAAAATGTTTAGTGTTTCAAAGCTTTTTTTCAGTTCCTGATGCTGTTTTACAATGGCTGCTTACCACTGCTAATGCTCTAGTGCAAGTCTACTGCTCAACAGTGATGTGGGTTTCTTAATTAAAGCTTGTTATGCACCTTTCTCATGTCAGAAAGGTGCTTAACAAGCCTGTCTTTTCCCAGATTTTGGAGCATAATCATGGCAATCTGTTAAATAAATAAACATAACTGATGGCTTGCAGGTATTAATGCAGTTAACACTCTCATGAAGTCAACACATAAGCATAAGTTACTTTGAAATCAAACCTTGAAAGTTCACCAAGATAAGGGGCCAGATTCAATAAACCTTGCACTAAGTGTACACGAAGTGTACACTGTTCTGAGTGAGCAGGCAACACAGACTTAACACACACCTACTTCCTCCTAATTTTAGTTTTCCTAGTGATATACTTGCAGCTTTAAATATTGGCAGGGATTCATAAAGGTTACCACAAAGTGTAGACTACACGCACACTTAGTGTAATGTTTCTGAGTGACTAGAATGCACAAAAAATGTGAAAAGAATTTTATTGATTACATATCGTGCACACTTATTTATTTATTTTTATTTATTTATTTTACATTTGTTAACCGGGTTAGTCTGGCTGAGCATTTGGCTCATTTTCAGCAGAGACCCGGGGAGAAAAGCTCCTCAGGACTAGAAAAACAATTTATTAAATTTTAGTAACATAGTAGTAACAATAAGCTATAGGATCTTACAAACGGAGACCTGGAGAGAAAAAAAGCTCCTCAGCAATTCAGTTATACAGAGTATTAACAATTGGCAGACAAGTATGTGAGTTGTTACAAACAAGGTTTTAAACAATTAGCAGAAGAAAATGCGACTAGTTACAATATTATTTAAGCTACTTAGAGCAAAATGAGTTAATAGTTAGGCAGATGCTTATTTAAAGTGGGTAGGATCTACTTGTATAGGAGTTTGGAAACAAGAAAGGAAAGTAAGAATGGCTAGTAGGAGATGCAGGGGAGGTAGAGTATAGGAGACAGACTAGACAGGTAGGTTGGTTTGAGACTGTATGAGTTAAGAATGGTTGGATACAGAGGAAGGGAAGAGGTAGAAGAGGCAGGGGAATAGTGTTAGAGATACATTAAGAGTGAGATGGTGAAATAGGTGAACTTAGTCCAGGCTTTATTGAATCCGACCCAAGATGTCTTTGATGAGATGAGTTAATTCCCAGTAGCTATCTGCTGTGTTTCAAGAATTTGGCAGTGCTACACATAATCTCCTATACAGTTGGCATTATAGTGTTATAATGTGTTATATGTGGTGCTAAGACATTGAAAATATCCAAATGATATGGCCAAGACAGTAAAGCAAACAAACCTACCTATCATCAGCTTTGGAAGATGTTTCAAATGAGACTATGCTAAATGGTCAAACAAAACTGTTTGTAGCCTGTTTTATCAAATATAAATAGATTTATTGAACTGAGTCCAAAAAACAAACATGAGTGATTTGCAAGAGGTCGCTGCATCCACTATACTCCTTCAAGTGTAACAATGCCAACTCTGAGACTATAAAATACCAGGGAAAAAGGAGAATTCCCTAATCGCCAGTATTAAGTCATCTCTTAGAAATGCTGGTATCCCATGTGTTCTTTTGTCATATATTTCATTTGATAATGTTTATTTGAATGAAATGCATTCAACAAAAATGACATTTGACCACTTGTCATGTTCCCATTTTAATCATACTTTACTTAATAATTAATTTGGAAGTTTCAAGCAGTAAACCATTCTTATGTATTACTACATGTAAACGGTCACAATCTTAATATAGAAGGTATAAACATGACTAAACAATAAAATAATAAAAACGACAATGGTTGGAAATCTTGAGTTTATTAATGTTCATTTCTAGAACCTTGGCACAAGTCTTCGGTGACTTTCATTGAAGGCTTTGTGCAGAGGTGCTAACAGTGAGTATTAATAAACTCTGATTTGCTACCACTGCTGTTTTTAATAAATATAGATGCTGTTTGTTCATTGTATTATATAAAACAAATATTTGTTATTTAAATTATTCTGTTTATATGATTATTTAATTGCCAGTAGGGAACGTAACTATTATGATTGTGTTCCAGTTTTGATGAGTTATGTATCTTGCATTGTTGCCCGTTACTGTGTCCATCTTTGTATGTTTCTTTTAGTGTATGTAATTGCTAGTCTTATGCCTGGGTATAATATTCTTTTTTTAATCCTTCCCTTCAGTATCCTTTCAAATATTTATGACATGAAGTGGAGCATATGTGTCTCAGTCTCCCACAAGTTTAACAAATTCAACAAAAGTCCAATCTTTCCACTTTTTCTCATAAAGCCACATTTCACAAATGTTATCGATGTTTTTTCGGCTCACATTTATTCACTAATTTCAGTGTTGCTGGTCATCTACCTTTTCATCTCCATCTCCCAGTCTCAGAGTCTGGTTCAATTCCAAGGTACTCCTTATTCTTCTAGTCAGCTGTTGTGTTTTTTTTCTGTCTTTCTCAAGCATTTCCCTTTGGAACATTAGAAAAGGTTTCATTGGCCAATTCTCTCTAAGAGCTTTATTATCAGAAGAATGAGAATCAGAGTCCCCTTCTGTTTGATGGCTCACATTGTTGTTGGATAAGTGGTTTTATATGTCTTCCTTAGACTTTTCTGCATCTAAAATGACATTGATCCTCCAGGAAAAATATTCTGAAGACACCTAGTAATAGCGGCTTGAATCTCACACCTGTCTCTCACCATTCTATGATTGCAGGGATAAATTTGTTTCTCTTCTGCCTGGTGAACAGTAAATAGTAATTTTCCACAAACTGTCTCCAAATTTTGATGCTTTTCCCTTCTACTAGACTTTTATCATGGTCAATTCTCTCTGCTGGTATGAATGCATCTTCACTAATACAGGTCTTGGCTGCATTCTCATGGCCAGGTTTGGAGCATACACACAATGTGCCCTTTCAATTAACAGATCCTGTTGTAGAATTGCATGCATTTGCTTATTTGTGCTAAATTTACTAAATCTGGGAGAGTTTCAGGCCCCATCTCCTAGTTTCTTTTTTCACACTAGCAGACATGAAATTAAGCTGTTGAGTATCCAGTCATATTAGAAGCTGAGTATAATATTCTTTGAGCCATTTTAATAACAACTAAATCCATAAAATGAAGAAAACACCCCCACTTTAAATACTACTCTGAATAGCTTCAACAATACAAAAAATTTCCTGTGAATGATGCAGTTCACTCGGGAAGATGCAAGTGTCCTCCTAATTAATCTAATAAATATTATGCTCTCTGAAAATTATGTTTTATGTCACTATAAAAGTGACACAATGGCAGTCACACCAGATTAATAGTTGTTTTAGCAAAGAATAGCAATATTCTTCTACATAGTAAAGTATTTCTGATAAGATAAGTTAGGAAGGCAGATCACATATCCATCACAGTTTTTTATGTATTTTCTGCATTCTATCTTCTCTTCACATTTCATTGGTGTCACGCTGGCCAGTTTGACATACATTTCAAGAAACATTCATTGAACACCATCACATTAACTGGAGAGCAGTCAATTCAAGGCCTTCCATGCATGTGTTAAGAGAGTGTAGATAATGCAACATTGCAAACAAATGTAGATAAAGCAAATGGGAGCTGCTTCATAGCAAAGATCTAAGATGAAGAATGTGTTTGAGTGCCCCGCTGTAACTGGCAAAGCCTTTTCATACGTGAATATACATACCCCTACTCACATGCCTAAAAGACAGTGGAAAAATCACTAGTAAAATGGTATTATTACTGCATTATATAAAAGGGACTTAGTATTGGTAGTTTTTGGGTAAGAAGAGCTGTATTAGCTGATAGATATACAAGTAATGGAAGAAATTACTCCCGTGTGCTATGCAGTCCCTGTAGGATTTACTAATGAACATAGAAAACAAGTTATACAGTGGTATGTTGCCTAAAGCTGATCAACATAATCTATTGGATAAGTATAATCCTGAAAGGTAATTTTGCAGGAGTATCGATTTGTCCTTATTGTTCGCATACAAACTGTAGTGCAAGCACAAAAACAATCAATGTTATGGTTATTGCTAAGTTAAAACTGTACTTTAGAGCAGCTGTAATTAACAAAAATGATGAAGACTACACTGACAACCCAGAAACACAGTGCTGTGTTGCTATTAAACAGAATGACTTCTTACCAGACTAGGCCAGTGGAACACATGTAAGGCACTTTAAGCCCCTTGTATAATAACTATAGGCTGGATGTATTTTATTTATTTTCAGTACTATAACCAAACTCCATCACAAGCTGCTAATATTCAAAAATAAATCAGTAAAACATCCTAGTTAAAGAAAAATAAGCATAACTAAACATAGAACGATATCACAGAGCATCCTTTCATAAAATATTCCTGCAAACTTTGTATTCACTTTAATTCCCCCACCCACACGTCCTGTCAAACAACCACTGACAAACAGCAGCCATTAATCATTCTGTGCAAGGATAAAATGAACAATGTATAAGCCATTCGGCACAAATTCAGTTCAGGCAGAAGAAAGTAATCCCAGCAACTCTGTATGTATATCATTCCTTCTTGTATCTGAAATATATGAATGCTGGAAAAGATACCTGGTATGCATACTAGTAAAATAATGACATATTGCATGTGAAATGTTAACTATAACGTGCAACCAGCTGCCAGTAAATAAGCCTGTGAAATGATTTCTGTATACTGCTACACTCTGTTCAGTCATAACACTCATAAAATATGACTTACAATGAGTATAAAGAAGGGGAACACTTTAAATTATTTAATATAATTATGTCACATATACTCTAACTTGGAAAAAATATACTATTATGAGGTGGAACATCACACTATGATCAAGAGTGTGTACATATTGTCAATGTTTATATATATTTCATCTTATTTTTATTTTCCGCACATGGATGTGCGCTCAGTGTTAACATACTTAGAATTTGGTATGTAAGGCCAGAAACTCCAAGTATGGGGGCCTGGGGGGTCTAGCACACCTGTAAAAGTGCTGACTTTAGTCGTGATCTTTTATTGTCTATCACTGTGGCAGGTAAATTGTAATTAGTGCATTGAACTTTTGTAAGCCTGACTTTGATAAAATCTAGTAACCCCCAAAGAAGGAAATAAAGAAAGAAAACATCAAAAAGAAACCGTTCAATGGATTGTAACTTATCTTCACGTTCACCATAACTGCTAAACAATTTAACTTTAGTTATGTACTTTTTCATTCTCCAGTTATCTACTTCATGCAATTTATGGTCATGGGACCGGCATATATTACTCTGGCATCCAGCAAATATAAGGCAGGAAACTAATCCTGGATGGGATGGATAAGATGCAGGCCGTCATCTCACTCTTGCGTGCACACACACACACACACACACACACACACACACACACACACACACACACACACACATACGCACACACACACACACACACACACACACACACACACACACACACACACACACACACACACACACACACACACACACACACACACACACACACACACACAAAATCTTGCTCATAATACTGAATGTAAATGTAATTACTGTGGCTATGTATATTTGCCAACATTGAACTAAACAGTGCTTGTGGCACTATAGGCTACAGCTATGGCCACAGGTCCACATGACCTGCAGCTGTCCTTTCTGTACCACGACACAAGGGATCACAAAATGGAATATTTATTACATGAGGACAAAGATTGGCAGGAGAAAATATAGGCACATTGACAGCAGTGTGTGCTTACTGTGCCAGTATTAAACACTGTCCATCCAGAGTATGAACCTGGATGCAGGAGACAATGGCAGAAAATGGATACCGTCATGAAAAGTCATTACTGTTATTCTACCAGCAAGAAGAAGTGGCACATCTGTGGCAGATATACTTGAGAGTGAGCTTGTTGGAGGAATAAGTGATCAATTATAGCAGAGCAAGAAGCTAACAAGAAGCAAACATGTAAGACGGCAGAGTATTGTTGCATATTTATTTATTTATTTTATTTATTTTACAGGTCTATTTTCAGCGGAGGCCTGGGGAGAAAAGCTCCACAATACAATGCAGTACATGAGAGAAGAGAAACATATAGCATACTTATAGCAATCATATACAATATGTTAGAGATTAACAGTTCTTACAGTATATAATCATTGAGGTACATAATAAACTTAAAACAGCATGTGTATTATTTTTAGTTATAAGTTTTGTCAAGTAAATATCACTGTTACTGCTACTGATATGTACAATCGTCACCCAACATACTGAAATCAAAACTTGAATTTTGAGCACCACTATACACAATTATTGTTGCATTTGCAGTTATGTATGTTTCTTCCCAGCTACACTTTGCATATGCACTGTGCATCCCATGCCCACAGCACTTGTACCGCCGGCCCATGGGTGTATCAGTAACTCCATAGCAATTACTTCTATGAAATGTGCTACTGTTGGACCACACACAAGCCACAATGTACAGCTGCCATTTATGAGACTGTGTACAACATATGTAAATCTGCTGGCCTATGTACTCCTATAATCACAAGGATTACATGTTGGCTCGTCACAATGTTGCCGTTTAAGTTACAGTTCTCAGTGCTTTGCCTGCTGATAGCTGCTGCCATTGTAACAACCTCCCTGAAATGGTTGCCATTGTAAAATCTTCCCTGAAATGCAGATCACTTCACTTAGGCATGTTTTATTTATGGAGCTAACATTTTGCCCTGATGCATTGCTACATTTCTACATCATGGCAACCTTTTCCACCTCTCCACCTCTAAAATATGATACTTGGGCCAGTATGTTTGGAATTTAAAATTATAACATTGTAGCAAACCTTATCTTCTGATCTACATTATGCAACCCTCTTACTAAACCACCTTATAGATACAAATTATAAAGGAGGTAAAAATGCTATACTTTGGGTTATTTTTGTTCCCATAATATTTCCTTCACAGCACTCCAGTTAAGTCTTTTTGATTGAATGTTATTTGTACAAATATCACACTGATCTTCAGTTTTCATTGATACAGATGTTAAAGTGAATGAAATGCCTTTCTGTCAAATATTGTTGCTGTAGTATTAGCAAGATATGTGGAACCTGCCCTGAGTTTAGAATCAAGAGTTTCATTTTGGTAAAGGTTAGGGCCAATGTTAGGTTTAGGTTTAGGGTTATGTGGTATGCAGGTGTTTGGTCTTGTATGGACTAGATTTACTATGGAAAATGTGATGGCCAACTTAGGAAACAATATCCGAAGACAATCACTCAAACAGCTCAAAAGCATTTGTACCACAAGCTCTCTCAGATGGACACGACCTCATGTGGTAGCACTTGTTCCTTGGCCTGCACCCTTGGATACCCATGGTAGCACCTGTTCCTTGGTCTGCACCCTTGGATGTCAATGCAATTGTCTTGAGATATTGTTTCCTGATACGAGAGCCAACACATTTTCGTTAGTAAAGCAAAGGGGTATGGTGTGTTTGTTTCTAACAAAAAATACTGTGTAAAATTATATATACAGAAATACTGTATAAAATTATACATATATATATATATATATATATATATATATATATATATATATATGTGTGCTTCTCTGATTTTAGGATTAAGACTGAAGTACTGTTCATGTTTCCTTTTGTACTCTTAAATATCCCTACCAAAGCATATCTTCCCATATATCCAATGGGATTTTAAATTAGATTGTTTGTAAGCAAACTGCAGAATTCTTTGCAATAACAAGCTACAAACAGACAGACAGAAGTATGTTCAGGGTCTGTTCTAAGCCTTAAAGTACAATACAGTGTAAACATGCCTGTTGGAATTCTGTAATAAGGAAAGATAGTTTTAAACTTGAGTTTGTCTCGAGGGGATCAATACTTGGAAGTGTACCTGCTCGGACCCAGGATACCCTCCCACTAGATCAAATATCTTATTGTACCCCAAATACCCTCCAAATGCTACTGCACATATTCTGTATATATTCACTCAGATACTGGTTTTGTCTATTTGTCAAGGGTTTCACTTGATCTTACAACTATTCCTTACTGAGAGATAAGGGTTCATGTCCTCTAACTACTTTCTCCTCGAATTTCTATTTATTTTTTTTATGCATATCTTGCATGTATATTTTTGAAATATATTTGTATGTGTATGTTACTGGATTGCCACTCTTGTACTATGTGATGCTTTTCTCTATGGATAATTTCAATGGATATACTGCATGTACATTTTTAAGTGTATGTTTCTGTATTGTTAATTTTGTACTGTATGGAGCTTTTCTCTCCGAGCCTCTGCTGAAAATGGGCAACTTGTCCACTCAGACTCTCCCAGTAAACAAATAATAATAAATAAAAAAAAATAAAAATAAAAAACTCAACAACTCATCTTAGATGTGTGCTCTCTGCAAATTGTAATTTGTAATCACATACCTACCTATTTAGCACTCAGGCAGTTAGCACAGTTGTAATTAGCCACAAGCAATGGCCACACTCTCGGTAAAGCTTCTTGCTTCTTCTTCACTGATTGAGGGCATACATATGGTCCATCTAGATGCAATGTCTGTAGCCTCAAATGAAACTCAGTTAAAGGCTTTTTGGAGGTAGGAGTAGCGCTTATCTTGGATGGAAGCTTCCAGCACATCCTCCCAAATAATTCTTAGTCCTCATTTGGTATGCCTATATCTACCCAGCCGATGCCTGTCAGCAGATGTAATCTCCCACCAAGTGGTGGTCAGCTGACAATGCTTCCCGTCTTTCTCCAGGGTGTTCAGAACATATGGTTCCATCTTTAATGAAATTGTTTCATTGTTGATTGTCAGTCTTTGTCCCAAGCTGGTCTTGTACCACATACACTGACCAGTCTCCTTATGCACAAACAAGGTCTTTGTTGTGGAGAATCCACAACTTGATCAGAAGTCTAAAAAAGTTTTGAGTTTGGATCCTAGAGTTATTCTTCCCCAATAATCCCCTTCATGTAAACTCATCATTCCACACATCTGCCGAATTACAAGGCAGCATCATCTTGACCAGCTCTTTTAAGTGAATACTCTGTACAGCTGTTTGCTACATAAGCTTATGATCTTTGTCTGATACTATGGTGACCCAGTGGTGAACACCAGCTATGATAAATGGTGTAGAGTAGAAGAAGGTGGTCTTCCACATACTTCTCAAGGGCAACTCTCCTGATTCAGCTGGCAGTGACTTGAAGGGCACTAGGCCAAAGAAGTAGTAATGATGGTTGCAAAATAAAAAAATGCTAGGGTGCCCAGCTATCTGGTCTGTGGACATAATCATGGTGTCTCTGCTGTTTGCAGCTGATGTTGTTCTCCTGTCCTCCTTTATCTTTGACTTTGACATGTGTCACTCAGCATACAGCCCAACATCTTAGTCATGGCAGATTTCAACTATCCTTCCATCGACTCGGTGACATACATGAGCACGAACATGCTCACCCAGAGGCTCCTGATCTTTGTCAATACAGATGCTCTGGAACAGATAGTCTGCATCCCCACAAGGGACTCAAATGTCCTACACATAGTACTCACCAACATGTGAAGTCACTGCACTCCCCACTGTGTGATGCCATCCCTGGTATGTTCTGACAATAATTCAGTCTCATTCAAAGTAACTACTGAACTTTTCACCACCACAGGAGCAAAAAAACTAAAACATTTTTCCAAAGCAAACTACAGCCTACTTAGCAATGGTATAAAAAGTTTTATATCCCCCACAATCACAGACAACAATGACTCCTATACAGAGGTGTACTCAGATGCTCTGTATAAACACTTAAGCAACTGTACAGACTCAGCTGTACCGGACCGGATTAAAACCAGGGCCTCCCGAAAAAGCAAGCCACCCCGGTGGACCTCAAGTATAAAGAGTTTAAGGAAGAAACTGATGTCTAAGAATAACAGGAACTGACTCAGCAGAGGAAAAATTCCCTCCACAGCTTGAACAAGCAAATCAGAAATCTTGTGAAGTCCTATAAAGCTAATTATGAAGTTAAAATAGCATCCCTAGGTAAGGATAATCATAAGGCATTCTTTAACTATGTCCAAAATCTAAAACGGAATGCCCAGCTATGTGCCAAACTGGTAGTGGATGGTACCACTCATACTATACAGAAGGAAATTGCCTACCTGGTAACTGACAGATCTGGCACAGACAACTCTCACCCAGTCCCTGCTACCCATACCCCAAAGCATATCTAACACAAGTCCTCTGCATAGTATCTCTAGAGATCAGGTCATATCTGTGCTCTCCAAGGCCAAAAACATGGCCTCAATGGGACCAGATAACATCCCCAGGATGGTTATTAAGCAATCTAAAACAGGACCTAGTGGACCCATATGGCATTCTCTTTAGCCATAGCCTGAGAACTGGCTTTGTTCCAGTAGAGTGGAGAACAGCAACAGTAATCTCCATGCACAAAGGGGGCCATCAACTGACCCTGGGAACTATAGGTCCATAAGTCTAACCAGTGTCATCTGCAAGCCCATGGAAAGAATTATCATGGACCTTATCTACAAGGACACTAGACCCAACTCAGTTTGGCTTTTTTAAGGGTAGAGCATGCTTATTAAAACTAGTAGGCTTCTTTCAGGAAGTCACCAAAGACCTGGATGAAAGTAAGACAGTGCATACTGCCTATCTTGACCTCGCCAAGGCTTTTGACACAATCCTCCACTCAGGTATCATTGATAAACTCTCCCAGATATGGATTAACCTTTACGTCACTAGATGGACAGCCAATTGGCTCACTGACAGAACATATACTGTCATGATTGGTGACTCCACTACTACCAGTAGACCCATCACCACTGGCATACCACAAGGACCTATGCTGGGCCCTTTACTATTTAGAATCTATTTCTTGGAGTCCAGGCTAAAGTAGACGGCCTTTGGCTTATCAATTTCACTGATGATTGCAAACTGTGATTGAGTTCCCCAATGATGTTAACATATTACAAAAGGGGATAATACAGACAAATGACTGGAGCCAAAGCCAAGGTCTAAAACTAAATGCAGAAAAGTGCATTACTATCCCCTTTGACAAAATGGAATTCTCTGCTAATTACAATATTGACAGCATCCCCAACTTCAAACCCAGTGGTGCGAGATCTGGGAACACAGGTAGATAGCAATCTGAACTTCAACCACCAAGTTTCCACAGTGGTAATGAAAGCCTTCTACTTTGTGCATCTCATAAGTAACAGCATCACATCCAGGTCTAAGGATGTTATAACTCCACTGTACTCGACCCTCATCAGACCATTAATGGAGTACAGTGCTGCCTTCTGCATGTACCTCACCAGACACCTGCAGCAGCTGGAGAGAACACAGAGGTTTCTCACCAATATAGGACATAATCCTGTCATGCAACTATGTAACATTTAACAACAAGTACTACCTTCAAAAAATAGGTGTGGCCATGGGCTCCCCTTGTGGGGCCAGCGTGGCCAATTTGGTAATGGCATTTTGGGAGAGGGAGTACATTATGTCTAACTCACACATCCAAGAGAAAATTCAATTGTACACACGTTTCTTGGACGACATATTTATTTTGGTTAAGGGGGACATACAAGTTGCACAAGAGATGGTTGAATTTTTCAACTCTACATCAGAATTCCTCAAATTTACATCATGTTTTGCACAAGATAGAATAGCATACTTGGATGTAGATCTAATTAAAGACATGAGCAATGCATGCTTCATAGCAAAAATATTTCGTAAGGACACATACTCTAACTCTTTCTTGCAGTACTCTAGCTGTCATCCCTTTACACAAAAGAAATCTGTAATAAAGGGCCAACTAGTTAGAGCTGTGAGGATGTTCACTAAAGACCACGATTTTCAGGAAGAATGTGGCTTTATGAGCGATTTATTCTTGAAAAGAGGATACCCCGTCACCCTAATTCAGGACTTAATTGAAGAAGTCCAGTTAAAAAGGGAAAGGGGAATTTGTTTGCCCATCTTGAACCAACACAGTGGACACATTACGGAACTACCAGTTGTCAGACAAACTATTAGTCCTTACAGCTTTATTATTACATACAGCCTAGAAGCTAAAAGTGTGGTTTCCATAATCCAAAAAAACTGGGACATATTAATGAATGATGGTGTATTGAGAAACAAATTCCAGAAAAAAACTGGGATTGTTTTTAAACAGGGAAACAACTTGAAAAAAATACTGGAAAGGAAACCAAATAGGCAGGTAAACACAATGGGTATGTTTAAATACAACATGTGTAGATATTGTAAATACATGGACATGTTTGTAAATACAAACATTTGAGATTAGGGGCAGGAAATGCAAAACATGGGGCAAACTTGACTGTCAAAGCAAGCAGGTAGTATACCTAGCAAAGTGCACATGCTGCCCAGTATTCTATATTGGAAAAACCGACAGAAAACTCCATGAATGGGTATACGAACATGTGTATGCCATGGGGAGACACAAAGCGGAGAATGCACTTGCAAGACACATCATGGAGTACCCACAACACCAGTTTACATTTTGGGCAATAAATCAAGTTAGGAATGAGGGGAGAGGGGGGCCAGATTCATTGATTTTAGAGAAAAATGAACTTATGTGGCAACTGAGGCTGAACGCTTGCCATTACCCAGGGATAAATGAACTAAGTTCCATTATGTGTATTTTAAAACTAAGAAGCTTAAGCCGGTAGTAAAAAAAAATTCTTTTTATTTTCATTAATTTTTTTTATACTGCTTGGATGCATACAAACACATGCTTTAAAACATATTTTGTACAGATGTATATAAATATACGCTTCACAATACAATATTTTTAAAGAAAATATTTTTTGTAAACATTTTTTAGAAATGTTTTTATTTATTCATTAGGTAGGTTTATGTATGCAACTAATGTTCCTTTATGTTTACAATATAGTAGAACTGTTTGTTTTATTTGAAGGGAGGTGGAGTTTGCTTTCTAAGCAAGAAATGGACAGCCACTCATATTACTTTTTTAAACATGTGATAGGAAGAAGGGGAATTTAAACCCCAGTGTTTTAAAATGTTTTTATCTGAAGAAGTTGTTTTTTGTAAACAACGAAAAGCATTGTTAAAGCTTAGTAAAATTGTTTCCTGCATCTGTGTGGAAAGAGGTCATGTTTTGGGCGATGTGACTTGTACTGCTTTGGCGTTTTTGGAATTTCTCATATAGGCTACTGACAGGCAGCTTGTGCCAGGCCTACAGGGCAGTCTGTGACCCTGTCCTGATGGAAATGCTGCACATCTGTAAGTCAAATGGCACAAGAGTCACTCAGTCTAGGGTTCTTAACTTAGCCAGTGACATTAACAGGACATGCTGAAGAGACAGATATATCTCCCAGAGACTGCTGCTACTCTGGAATAGACTCCAAATTCACATGAAGCAGAGCTCCTCAGTAACCCAGTTCAAGTAGAACCTGGACAAATGGATGGAAGACTGTAAATTCACCCTGGAGGTGGCACCCATGTACCTCATGGACAGGGGTAGTTGGTGTTTGTCATAGACCCACACTGCAAATTACATCTATCTAACCAAGGACAACTGAGGCAACTCAGGATTAACATAGCAAGGTTTGTAAGGGCTCTAGGGCCACTAGCCTAGTAACTTCCAATGATCCTATGAACCTATGAGAGACAGTAAAGGAAGAATGTTAGAATGATAACCAGGCTGAGGTAGTAGATGCAGTCTGCAGAAAATGAAGCAATCTATGGTGGTGAAGCTTGGTCTATTTTCTCAAGCAAAGCTGTCAGTTTGGTAGTTAGCCAATATCTCTTTCCAAAACTATGATCAAGAAATGTGGATAGAGAATGAAAGAGCAGACCAAGACTATTTATACAAGCAGCAAGAATTAGAGTTATGCATTGGGTTACAAGGCTTAGCCGACGGTGAACGAGTGAAGAGCTCGATGGTCTGGGAAAACCGAGTGCAGCACTGCTCTTCTTGACCAAGAGGAGATAACTGATGCCATTTGGGCAGTTTATAATAATTTCAAGCAAAAACTCTTCTGAGCCTAGCATACTGGAAGAGTTCCTAGAGGAGACCCAAATCATGTCAAAGGGGATTATATCTCTTGTATGGCCTGAGAATGCTTTGGGCAGCCATGGTGGTGCAGCGGTTAGCATTGCCGCCTCACAGCAAGAGGTTCTATGGTTCAATTCACGGCTGGGGTGCCTTCTGTGTGGAGTCTGCATGCCCTCCCTGTGGTCGCGTGGGTTTCCTCCGGGTGCTCCGGTTTCCTTCCACATCCCAAAGATATGCTGTAGGTGGATTGGACACTCTAAATTGGCCCTAGGTGTGAGTGTGTGTGTGTGTGTGCCTTCTGTGGAAGGTTGGGTGCCAGGCTGGCAACTCAACACTGTAAAACTCCACTGCCAATCATGAGCGGGCAGGTGATCCACTGTGGCGACCCCTAAAGAAGAAGAAGAATGGCCTGAGAATGCTTTGGAATCTACTGCATTAAGCTAGAAGCTATGGCTGCAGGAAGGCTTATTTTGAATTGTTCTGCTTAGTTGGCATCAATCATGACCCTCACTAGAGAGAAAGTGACTTAGAATATTAATGAATGAATGAATGAATGAATTAATGAATAAATTAATGAATGGTCATGAAACCAGCTACTCATGAAATAAACATAATGGGAAACATTGAGTAAAACAATTAAACATGATGCGTTAGCAAGTTGTTCCTAAAGCACATAACTCTGTACAGCAGTTGGATTTATGAAAATAAGACAGCGTGCTTTACATATGGACATGTAGCTTGTAAAAATAGAGGTTTCCATGCAAATTAGCATAAAACTGCTGTTATAACATTGTGGCTTTAAACAGACAAAAGAAAACACTGACTTATAGAGAGTCTGATGTTTTGGAATATCTTGCACAAAGGTAAGGTGGACAGAGGGGATACCCTCAGCCATCTTTACTCTCCCCAAAGCCAGACACTTAGTCATTTGTTTGGAAACTTTTTTTCAAGATATGTGGTTATAGTCAAAGAAGGTTGCTTCATTTCTGTATGTGAAATAAAGTCAAAATCCAACCTATGAAACCATGAGATGGTCTTCACTCTGACAGTGCTTTCTTTAAAGACACAACTGTCTCCAGATCAGTGCAAACGGCTAAGCGTGTGATAAATAATAAGGAGAACATTTGAAAAAGTAAAAGGTAGTGGAGTTGAACTTCCTTTAAACCAGCGTAAACTGATACTTCAAGAAGCTTTACACAGCTTTTCAGCCTTGACAAACTTCCAATATTATTGTGCATACACTGAAGATGTATTTTTAAACCCCTTGCAAATCTGAGACTGTCACCACAAACAAATGACTTTTCCTGTCAGAATATCATCAGAAGCTGAGACATAGCACAGAGAATTGCCATTCACTTCAAAAAGACTGACCCCTGCCTGGTCTCTTTGAACAAAAATTACTCTGTTGGAGACCAGATCAGATGTCAGCAAAGCTAAATCCTTGCATTTCAGAAAAACTTTGTGAAGCTCTGCAAAGTTTGCATTCTGCATCCACTGGAAATAAGCAATATTACTGTATCTTAAATAAAACTATGTTATGTACTTCACAGATAAAGATTCTAGTTGTCTACTGATGTACTATGTACTTCATCTGTAAATATGTTTGTAATTAATTGCTATGTTAATCAAATTGTTAATCGCTATGTAATCCAATGTAACTACTGTCTGTTTATTTTAACTATGGAGCTTTTCTCCCCGGGCCTCCACTGAAAATGGACCTACTTCCAGTCAGACACTCCAGGTCAACAAATGTTTGTGTCTTTCGGCATTTCCCGGTTAGGGGTCGCCACAGTGGAACTCCGGTCCGCTAATGATTGGCAGTAGAGTTTTATGTGCTGGCTTGCCGGGCCTAACGCACAACCTTCAACGAAGGAACGCCCATTCATGCATGTCATAGGTTCATAGGTTCATAGGTTCATACTAGGCTATCTGCCCTAGGGCATTTATAAGCCTAGCCAGAGTGTGTTTGGCTTTCGCCACCCATTTTAAATTAATTTTGCTATGCCCTTTTTCGAGGTTAGTATACTATGCCTCTGTCTAACAGTAACACAGAAGTAATACCCGGGGTAAATCTACGATCTCCCATCCACTCATCAAGATTCCTCTTGAAGAGAGTCAATGAGGGACTCTGCCTAACCTGGACTGGGAGTTTATTCCAGAGTGAAGGGAGCCTCTGGGTTATGAATCTGTCCCTCCAGCATGTCCTATTTATTTCAGTGCTGAGGTTCACGTCTCTTGAGCACATAGCTCGATGGGATTTGGATTTTCTGAGGTGCAGCATGTCCATTAATTCCGGGTTGGACATGGCTTTATACGTTAGGCACAGATTGCCTCTGAGCAGGTGGTATGCCACTGAGTAGAGCTGGAGTTTCTTTAACCCGGCAGCATATGGCATCTGTCTGAGCCCTTTGATCCTCTTGGTGAGGTACTTTTGGGGTCTTTCCAGTTGCTGCAGGTGTCTGGTAAGGTACATCCCAAAAGGGGCATTGTACTCAATTATGGGCCTGATGAGGGATGAGTAAAGAGGCACGATGACCTCTCCTGATCTAGATGTGAATCCCTTCATAATTAGGTGGGCTATATAAAATGTTTTTCTAACCACTTTGGCCACGTGGTTGTCAAATGAGAGATTGCTATCAACTTGAGTCCCCAGGTCCCTAATTATTTCTTCTGTACTTAATGGATTACCACCTATGTGTTAATTTGTGGGCACTTTGTTTTTGCCAAAGGGGATGACTATACACTTTTTGGCGTTTAGCTTGAGGCCATGGCTCTGGCACCAGTTGTCTGTTTCTATGAGAGTAGGTAGAACACAGAGTTTGTGCATTGCATACATTATCCAGTTTATTAGTTCCTGGTGAGCAAAACTCAAGGCTGCAATAATTGTATCAGTAATGAGAAATAAATCAATTCGAATGTTAAGATTATGGGTAGTCAGACCACCCTAACAAGTGTGGAATAGCATGTGTAATGGTAGTGATCTGGGACAGAGAAGCATAAACTGATTGTACAATTTGTAGTATACTTGTACACATAAATGGTACTGTGTTCAGAGGATATTCTCTTTGCGGAGACTATGTCACCACTGTACTTTGATATGGGCTTCCATTATTAGAAAGCCGCTTATGCTTTGACATGCCTTAAGCTGCTTGGTAACTTTATCATGGAGGGTTTCTAGGTGGGCACTACAGTGAAGTGGACCATCAAAGTAAATGACGAGGCAATGACTTGTTTTGGGAGTGTTCATATGAAGGTCTGTCTTGTGGCAGATTGAGCTGTCTGTTTTGTGGTACCTGAATTAGCCAAGATGATACCCAAGGACAATGACACTAATCATTTCATAGCCTGCACTCAGCGTTTAAGATGTCATCTACTATGAGCAGCAAGATTTTGCCCAAGGCATCTACACATGATAGTTGGGATATTATGTCTTCTCAATACTAAGAGATGACCGATGCAAAATGCAGAAGTAAAGCAGGCTCAGAAGCAAGGATGGTTATTTATAATAACGTGAATAACAAAGGGTCTAGTGCTATACTTTGTCAAACTTGTGGAGACACCAAGAATGCAGATGCAATTTGGGGGCAGAGTTTCCTGAGTACTAACTGTCATTATAAGCATACAGCTATTAAATCATTTAAGGGTACCTACACCGATTTCTGCAGGGTGAAGCTCTCTGAGTAAGACATGAATTACTACACCATAAGTTTTCCATAAATCTACAAATGTGGCGTAGCTGAGGGAGGGAGTAACCATCCCTCCAGATATGCTGCTTCATGCTATTTGTTTTAAAGAACGTCTTAAGCTGTCATGCTATTAGAGTTTCAAAAACATAAAGATACATACCACTGCTGCAATGAAGTTAGCAAGTACTTCCCAAATGTGCTCCTGCAGACTGAAAACACTAGAACACAGAGGAATATGATACTTTTTATTGGGCCAGCATATGTTTTACAGCATAGATACTCAAACACCCTTTCAAAAGGAGTTCTCCATTTTTGTATTGTGGAATGAGAGTTTAATCCAAACCAATTGTGCTTTCAGCATGTACACTTTACCTATACAACAAAGGGGATTTCATCTCACTACATATTGTAGGCTGGCATTCATTAAGCATTACTTTGCAACAGCAATAATTAATGGCATTAAAGCCAAATACATTTCAGCAATCCCTCTGTTCAACACTAAACTACAAGCACAGCACTGCAAAGAGAGAAAAAATCTATTAAGAGCAATCATAGGAGCAGGAGGTCCTCGGGGAAGTAAAAGGGGGGACCAGAGTTGCTGCACTACAGACCTCTCAACTGCTATGATTGACACAAAGCGCAATGAGTTTAGCACTCAGATTTACCGTTCCTAGATTTCCTGAGGATTTTCATAAAATCAGACTTATTTGTGGCTATATATTTTATTAAATATGCATACTAAGCCTATACAGAGAGCCCCTATCACTGACTACACAGGGCCTCTTGTGCAATGACTGTCTAATGTGCCACTCTATCTGACGCTCTGCTTTGATGTTTAATTTGAAGGTTCAGAAGTACCCAGTAGGAGTTCAGACTACAAACAATGAACTATATAGCAGGATAACTTTACCGCAATCTAGAAGATCTACTTGGCAGAGGTGAGGGAACATACTGGTACAAAATGCATCACAGTTACTTAAAGCAAAATGGTGACATGCATTAAATGCTGTATTACATGAGTCTTCAGACTTCTTCACTGGTCTTTAAAAAACACATCACAGTTTCATTAATATTTTACTGAAATTAACATTAGTGTGTTGTCTTTCACTCAGCTAATGAAATGTGTCAGCCAGTGTTGTATATAGTTTATAACTGTTTCTTATTTTGCCTATTCCTATAATTGATTGTACTTGTAAATCCATTGTATTTTGCCTCCATATATAATTATTTTGTAGACAATTAGTATGGAAAGGTCCATAGAGATCAGTGCTCTGCCCTGAAAAAGAAATGCAAATAAAATAAAATAAAGTGTGTGTTTATTATGCTGAACTTGCACATTTATGTCTGTTTTGCTTGATCTCTGAGCATGGTCATGCCAGAAAAGAGTTAACAGACCCACCAACTTACGTAGTAAACAACTAGTAAAGAAATAAGGGTATTTGGAAATAATGCCATCACGGACTGAATTTAATCCATGGGTTGTAGTACAAAGCAATAATCTTTGCACATGTAGGTATATCTAGGAAACTGAAGCCTTATGCACTGTACTTCTCAGTATAATATGCAATATAGGACTAGCAACTGCATAGTTGTCTTGTATCATACCATACACTGTACTGTACATACATCTGCATATACCCAGACTAATTTATGAATGAAAACCTTTTCTGTCACTCATCAAATGAACAAATGCATAATAAATAAATTAAGGGGTACAGTCATAAATCTTCTTCTTTCAGCTGTTCCCATTAGGGGTTGACATATGGATCATCTGTTTCCATTTCTTCCTGTCCTCTGCATTTTGCTCTGCCATACCAACCACCTGCATGTCCTCTCTCCCCACATCCATAAACCTTATCTTAGGCCTTCCTCTTTGCCTGTTACCTGGCAGCGTCATCCTTACCATCCTTTTCCCAATATATGCAGCATCCCTCCTCAGCACATGTCCAAACCAATGCAATCTCGCCTCTCTTGCTTTGTCTCCAAACTGTCCAACCTGAGCTGACCCTCTAATATACTGATTCCTAATCCTGCCCATCCTCGTCACACCCAATGTAAATCTAAACATCTTTAACTCTGCCACGTCCAGCTCTGACTCCTGCCTTTTTGTCAATGCCACTGCCCCAACCCATATAACAATATAACATAGTTGGCCGCACACCCTCTTGTAGGCCTTCCCTTTCACTCTTACTTGTACTCGTCTGTCACAAATCACTCCTGATACTCTTCTCCACCCACTCCATCCTGCCTGTACTCTCTTCTTCACCTCTCTTCCACACTCACCATTACTCTGAACTGCTGATCCCAAGTACTTAAACTCATCCACCTTCGCCACCTCTACTCCCTGCATCCTCGCCATTCCTCTATCCTCCCTCTCATTCACACACATATATTCTGTCTTAGTCCTGCTGACCTTCATTCCTTCCTCTCTAGAGCATATCTCTCCACCTCTCCACGGTCTCCTTAACCTATTCCCTACTCTCACTACATATCACAATGCCATTTGCAAACATCACGGTCCACGGGGACTCCTGTCTGATCTCATCTGTCAACCTGTCCATCACCACTGCAAATAAGAAAGGGCTCAGAGCTGATCCTTGATGTAACCCACCTCCACCTTAAATGCATCTGTCACTCCCACTGCAGATCTCACTGCTGTCACACTACCCTTGTACATATCCTGTACCACTCTTACATACTTCTCTGCCACTTCCGACTTCCTCATACAATACCACAACTCCTCTCTAGGCACCCTGTCATGTGCTTTCTCTAAGTCCACAAAGACACAATGCAACTCCTTCTGACCTTCTCTGTACTTCCCCATCAACACTCTCAGAGCAAACATCGCATCTGTAGTGCTTTTTCCTGGCCTATAACCATACTGCTGATCACTAATCATCATCATCTTTCTTAACCTAGCTTCCACTGCTCTTTCCATTAACTTCATGCTGTGACTGATCAATTTTATCCCTCTGTAGTTACTACAGCTCTGCACATCAACCTTATTCTTAAACATTGGTACCAAAACACTTCTTCTCCACTCCTCAGGCATCCTCTCACTTTTGCATGATTTCATTAAACAATCTGTTTAAAAACCCCACTGCCATCTTTCCTAAACACCTCCATGCTTCCAGAGGTATGTCATCTGGACCAACAGCCTTTCCATTCTTCATCCTCTTCATAGCTGTCCTAACTTCCTCCTTGCTAATCTGCTGCACTTCCTGATTCACTTTCCCCACATCATCCAACCTTCTCTGTCTCATTCATTCTTTTCATTCATTAGACCCTCAAAGTACTCTTTCCATCTGCTCAACACACTCTCCTCGCTTGTGAGTACGCTTCCCTCATTATCCTTTATCAACCTTACCTGCTGCACATCTTTGCCAAGTCGGTCCCTCATAAGTACAGTACTGAGGGAAAGCTCGCTGATATTCTGTTTTGTTTGCTTCCTTTCCCCCAGAACTGATGAGACCCTAGAGGAGGTTTGTATGAGTTTTGGGGTCTGGGGCAAAGCCCCCTAAAATACAATGTCTGGAGTTTGTACCAAACTCTGAGAAATGCAATTTCTGGAGTTAAAAACTCAGAATGGAAGTTTAATAAGTTTAGCTTTAGCTTTGAAATTTAGGACTAAATCCAGATAAGGGGCTCAAAAGTGTTTCTCCTTTAATCAGTGGCTGCCCATATTCATAATGTTTTCACTCTAAAACTTCTGCAATAATGAATTATGTGTCAATAAAAAGAATATCAGTCAGAGTTTCTGGTGGCATGCCAGAATTTTATTTCACAAGAATGTCACACATCATGTTTCGCTCTATAAATCATTTCTCAGCTACTTCTTTTGAAACTTTATTATTCATGATTGACAGATAACGCTTTTATCTAAAGTGGGGGAGATGACATTTTAGAAAAAAGGTGCTGGAGTAACAACTGAGTAACCTGCAATTATTTTACTGCTACTGAAGTATTTTCTTAACTCCTGAGGAGTACTTTGACATCTCCTAAAACATGCAACAACAAAAAGTGCAACTGAGAGTAAGTGACATACTGAAGCTGCTAGAAAGGAAAGGTCAGAAATAGTAGAGTGTTGTTTGTTGTCAAAGGTTAAATTCACAGAGGGCTGTAAACAGAGCAGAAACAAATGTGACTTACCAATGCAGCGGGAGCCGTCTAAACTGGAAACAGAGCCATGTGGACATTTGCAGACATAGCTACCCTTTGTGTTAGTGCATTCTCCTCCATCACAGACATTAGGGATGGTGGCACATTCATCGATATCTAGAAATCAAATTAAGAGTTGTTATTCATTGTGTAACTGATTCTTTGATTCTATCCATGACATTTCTACAGCACATACAGCTGTTTCCTGCCCTTTTTATTTTTATTTTATTTATTTTTTATTTATTTGACATTTGTTGACCGGGATAGTCTGTCTGGGACAAAGCCCCTTTTTCAGCGGAGGCCTGGGGAGAAAAGCTCCAACAGTATAAATATAACTGAGAGATGCATGTTACAATAAGTGTAAAATACAATAAGAACAGCAATATATGAGACAACAACAAAGAAAGCGAGACTTGTGTACGATATAGTTAAGCAGATAAACATATCGAATGTAAAAAAGTTGAAAATGGGACAAAAGTGTATTGATTAGTTACAAATAGTAGACAACAGGAGGCGTGGATATTAGTAGCAGGTTAAGTGGAAGTCAGGAACAGATTGGAGAAGTAGAAGAGAGTCCGGTGCTTATTAGGTAGAAGAAGCAGGTTAATTGGAGAAAGAAAACAAAAGAGTTGTTGTTGTCTTTCAGCATTTCCCGGTTAGGGGTCGCCACAGCGGAACTCCGGTCCACTAATGATTGGCAGTTGATTTTTACGTACCGAGTTGTCGGCCCTGACGCACAACCTTCAACGAAGGTGCGCCCATTCACGCATGTCTCCACACAGAAGACGCTTTAGCTGAGAATTGAATATGACAACGTCTTACTGTGAGGCGACAACGCTACCGCAGCACCACCACCGCAGTACAGAAAACAAAGAGTAAAAGAAGGTAATTAGAGTAGGAAGAAAAGAGGAATAAAGAGGAGGAGAGTTAGAGAAACAACAGGATTATTTGTAACTGATTCAGTCTGTGCAGAGTAGAGCTCTACAAAGAGCCAAGCTTTAGGAGGGAGTTCAACAGCCACAATGTCTGCATAAAGCATAGCATGCTAGATGGCATTTTATTCCATGTTTTCCTCCTAGGATGTCTGCAGTAATCTACCCAAATGAATGTTCTGCCTCATGCTGTAACTTAAGTGGCTTCCTGTTTCTTTATGAAGATATATAGGTAGCAAAATGCAGTAGATTATTAGTTTTTTAGACTTTTCCCACACAGAAGAATAGCAGTTGTGTCATGCTCAGCTTTAAGAATTCTAATATTAACCCTGGCCTTTGGTACAATATAATAACAGGATATAATAGCCAGACAGCTTCCAAGGCTTCAGGGCACCCTCCATATGCCCAACTTACACAACTGTACTATGTTCTTCATATTGATCACTCCTGCAGTAACCTTAAATATATGGGTAGATTACTACAGCTAACAATATTTGGGAGGTGGATGGAGAAGAGTCCAGGTTTCCCTTTCCTGGAGAATGGCTTCATAAAGCTTCAGCTAGACCGACAGAAAGAATTAAGCTTATTGTGCTTTGTAAAAGTATGTAGAGAGGACCAAGTTGCTGCTTCTAGAATACAATTAGAGTCCTAGACTTTCCAAAAAGCCATAGAAGAATCAAGGCCCAAGCAAAGTGGCTTTGACCCGGCCTGGATTATTTTTATTGCAGTGAGTATAACAAAATGTAATAGCCTTAGACAAGTTGTCCCTTCTCCTTACCTTCAAAAGAAATGAACAATTGATCCAAAGATCGAAAAGATTTGGTTCTGTGAATAAAGTAGCCGCGTTTTCTTTGGACATCCACGATACTTTCTACTTTTGCTCTCATTCTTTGGGTTCAGGAAGGAAAACAGAGACATGCATCATTTGGCCTGGATAACATTTTAGGAATAAAAGAAGGATTCATTCTCAAAGAGATCATGTCCCTGTGGAAAATGAGGAAGGGCTGACACACAGCTTGCAACTCAGATACTCTTCTTGCAGAGGTCAGAGTAATCAGGAAAATGGTTTCCTATGTTAAGAAAATCAAGCCAGCCAGGTTAGCAGATTCAAATACAGTAAGTGTCAGCTTCTCTAACACAACATTAAGATCCCAAGGATGTGACACTGGTTTTCTTGAGACATTTTATGCAAAATCCCTTTCAAAAACAAAAGGAGTCAAGCAAGACTTTTGAATGTTCTCTTAGAATCACAGATTGTGTATGAAATCTCCCACCGAGAGAGAGAGAGAAAGAGTGAGAGAAAGAGAGATTGCTGATACTGCAAAGATAAGTAAGTTGTCTAAATATGGAAAAATGTGATTACATGTAGCCTGCAATGAGCTACAACTAGAGCTAAATCTTTGAGAACACTTTTGCTTCAGTGGGTAGTCCAAAGGTTAAGGCACAAAACTGTTAGTGTGAGCTTGACACAAAATCTTAAGAAACATCTAAAATCTGAATGAATAACAATGTGATGGATAAGCATTTTTTTTTAATCTAGTGTTACTAGGAAGCTTGAATCAGGAAGAGACATCATTTTGAAGTTGGGCACTATCACAAACAAGTTTAGGAAAGAAAGATCCAGAACTGGTCTCAAACATTTTCTTTCTTTGGCACTAAAAACATCCTTGAATAATACCTTTTCCCACTTGGGAAGGGGGAACTGGTTATATCACTCCGTGGGACAGCATGTGATAAAGGACAGGTAGAAATAAAAGCATCTGGTCTGGTGGAAGAGGAATTACCCCCCAGAAAGAAGGAATTTCCTCCCATTGGCATATGTAATCTTGATGAATGATCTTTAGATACTATTTGTCTGAAACTGTCTCCTGCCAAACAGAATAGTGGATACTCAGACTTTCTGTAAGACAAAAAGGGGTGCCAGTTTGGGACTGGATGAGGAGTTAGAGAATCCATCGGGAACTTTGGAAAAGAAGGGCTGAAAAATATTAGAGATCCCTGTACCTGCTTACCCCTTTCATCACGCTTTTTGATCAACTCTGCAGGAGAGGGGCCACAAACTAAATTTATATCCAAAAGAGAATTTAAAATCTCATTTGTAACATCATGTGGGTATTTCTGGAGAAAAGCCTTGCAAACTTCCTCAAAATAGTACCTGTGGCAATAGCCTTGGAAGGGTATCAACATAATCACACACACACAAACACACACATACACACACACACACACACACACACACACACACACACACACACACACACACACACACACACACACACACACGCTATAAACAATGAGTATTGCCAAACAATTACCTTAAAAGCAGACTTTTCCTCACAAGAAGAAACACAATTAGTAAAGCCAGACCTTAACACAGGAGCCTGACAACTCAAAATTCTGGAAATCCAAGTTGTAGAAGCATACACTTTTCCCCCATACTTATCAATAACCTGTCCATCCTTATCAGAAATAGAATTGGAATTAACTAAATTTTTAGCAGCAGAAGGATTGACTAAAGCCATAGCTGCTGGATCAAGTTTGGGAACAGTAAACAAAAACTTAAGAGACTGAGGAATTTTATATATCCTATATGCCATTTTATGCAGCTGGCCAGCTGTCAGGAATATTGCTGGCAGTGACACATACCTCCTCTAAAGAGAGACAAAACAGGAGGATTGGGTGTAGGTTCTGGAAATTCCTTTTGCAACAGCCCATATTAGTTTCTGAGGATCTGAGAAACCTCAGTGTTCTCCCACTGAAAACACTGGCACATTCTAGAAATAGTCTCAGTGCAAGAGAAACACTCACAGGGAGAATCCGAAACTAAGCACTCCTGTAAGTCTGAATCTGATATCTGAAGAGAAAACCCTGTATCTGTCCCTTCATATTCCTGTCCAGATTCCGAATCTTGAGTCTTCTCAGGAAAGGAGGTGTCCATCTTGCTTTTACAGGAAACTACCATACAAGAAGGCTCACTAGCCTGAATTAAACCCTGAACCACTCCCAGTAAACTCCTCCTGTCTAAGGAAATTCGCGGAGTAGATACATGCTTAGTTTTTTTGTTTCTTTTTGGCAGGAGAAATGGGGCTAACAGTGCTCTTAGTAGTGGCATCAGCTTCCCCAGGGATGACACAACATTCTGATTAATCAGGGAAGTCTTCCCTGTTCCCTCTCCCAGGACCGACAAGAGTGGCTCTCCCTTGCCAATGGAGGGGACCCCAAACAGCCAAAGAGGAAGTGGCTAATCCCCAGTCTATAGTGACTATGGGTGCTACATCAGAGGGATTTGGGGTAAATATGAGTGGTCTGAGATCCAAAAAAATGGCCAAATTGCTAGCTGTTTTAGTGGCACTGTCTGTTTGCTTAACTTTCTCCTTTTATAGCTGGAAGAAGAACCAACCATAGGACTGACAGTTCCATGCTCAATCCAAAAATGGTGCTTTTCCTGGTGAAAACAAGCAGCAAGTGCCAGTAAAAATAAAAAAAGTCTTTAAAACGTCCCTTTTTTCCCCAGACAAGCACAGTAAAAAACATTTTGAAACAGCGTGCAAGCCCCACAAAGTAAAATAAACACAATTTTTCCACAGACAAAATGGTTTTCAGTTACTTTAAGCAAATTTTAAACTGACAGGAAAAAATAGCACTTCTGTTTAAAAGTATAGTACAGTCTTGTGACAGTCCATTAAAACACAAACTCCTAGCTTTAAAATAACCTTCCTGAAGAGGAAAGTATAAATAATAAGCAAAATTATTAAATGGAAGGTTTTTTTACCCAAATGAACTTTTTTGCCCAGCAAAGGAACAGCACAAGCTGACCGTCTATCTGAAAAATTCCAGAGGAGCACAGTGTTCAGTGTCAAGTAAAGCTCTTAAGAGTTTTGTACCCAAACTTGTCTTTTAGTTCGAGCCCGTTAACAGGCTGGGCACGTGCAAGGCACTCTAAAGCTTTCAACGTTGGCCTCCTGTTATATCCCAAGGCTACTGCAATAGTGATCGGTTTACCTCCATGTGTGCGTTTTGCACATGGGCGAAGAGCAAATGTTCGAAAGGACGTTTGCAAAGTTTGCAAACGTCGAACGCAAAAGGGTTCAAATGTGCAATGAGCGAATGCACAGTGACATTTGCTCATTGCAGATTTGGCATTTTGGTGTCGATTGCACTATGGTGGGGATTGGAAAATGGTCCCTTTCCCCATTGTAGTGCGATCTCGGAGTTAGAATATTAAAGTAGGGGGGTGTGGGGGGTGCTTTACATTTTGTTTTCAACATTTATGTTAGAAAGTTAGCGAATCTGCATTTCGATTTGCTGAGTTTTGAACATTGGAAACTGTCGCGGTTTTGTTTTTCGAAGTTACGATTCACTCATATGAGCAATCGCACGAGTGTGTTTCGCCTTTCTAAAGGTAAACTGTAGTGATCAATATGATGAACATCTTAATACGTATTAGTAAACTGAAATGGCAAGAGAAGAGCTCCCCCTGCAGTTGTTTCAGTTGAAATTGCTCAAGAGTCAGTAGCACAATGGAAAAAAAGATGAAAGGCATAATGCCAAACACTGCTTTCTATAGGAAATCACTTAGAAATTATATCAGCAATAATTCACTTGTTTTCGGAAGATTTCTCCCTTCTTCAAGTTGATGTGACCATGGACCTATATATTTATATATATATATATATATATATATATATATATATATATAAAACTAAAAAACTTCAAAACTAAACTAGGAGAGTATGCAAATAAACTCACAGGCAAAGCAGTTTCCTTAGCGCTTTCATCCTTTATTCAGTGTATAGGACTTCTTCAGAGAAACAATGCATACAAATGAAAAACAGTAAATGTGTCTCTTTAAATAGTTAGAAGCACGCGGAACAATATAGTGGAATTGTTTAGAACCAATCAGTAATTACTAACAACCTGTAACAGCCTATAGATTCAAAAAATAATAAACCAAAATAATTAATGTGTACTAGTAAGCTGAGCAAGACAGGGTTGGTAAAACAAATGTCCAATCAATCTGTTGTCGTCCATAAATCAGGCTAATAACAGAGCACAGTTTTTACTTGAACAATGCAATAGTTCTCTCCAACAAACAGAAAGCATTTCTAACAACCAAGACTTTAACATTAGTATTAACCAAAGTCGGGTTTCACAACTTTTTACTCCTCTTGGACATTCTAATAACCTAACAATGAACATCGAAGGAATTAATAACTTCACTGATACGTTACAGACATCTGGATCAGTGCTTCAGTTAATACAAACAGTTAGTAACCCTTTTCTTGAGAATCCGGAGACCGTTAGGAATGATAACAATGATAGCCCTAAATTGATGTGCAAAAACCTAATTTACTCGTTGGAACGATCTTTGACTCTTTTTAAAAATATCGAATATGATAGTTACTATCTCAACACTTGCATCCATCACAACATAGTGCCACTAGGATTAAGATTTCTTAAATTCCTGAATGGCATTACAGCTGGCTCTCAGCTTCACAATGAACTGATTAAAGTGTACAATCACAATGAACTGATTAAAGTGTACAATGATGCAGGAATCAATACACTCAAAATTGTAGTTAACAACAATGATATAAAACTGAAGGGGCTGAAGGATGAAACAGAAACTTTACACAATGAGATTTTAGTGCACAATGATTTCCACCAGTCTCGCCATCTGTTTGAAGGAATCGGTAATAAAATCAAAAGACACACTGAAATGCTGTTGAACAGAAAGAGAAATAAACTATACAGAGATCTAAAACAGTACGACAAAAACACAGCGTACCCTATCCATATTAATAAAAAGAGCAAAGGCAACAGAAAATATTTCTTTCAATATAAACAAAAGTCACGGGATCAAACACCTCTAACGGATGTTATTTCAACTGCCACCAATTCGGAACAGACACAACAGTTAATTAACAGCCCTAGCCCACAGGATGTGTTACCCACTGTATCCTCCCTTCTACATGAAGGCATCTTGGAAGAGAACAATTCCATTTGTCACAATGACCCCAATGTTATGGCTAATAATATGTCTCTTTTGAATGATAATCGCAACAGTAATTTTTTAGAATTGGGCCATTGGGATGTGAGGAACACACCGAGGACTCAGAACAAATTTGGCCGAGG
The DNA here is from genome assembly GCF_019279795.1 of Protopterus annectens. Lineage (NCBI taxonomy): Eukaryota > Metazoa > Chordata > Ceratodontiformes > Protopteridae > Protopterus > Protopterus annectens. Next base: position 55,363,406 of record NC_056747.1, on the reverse strand, counting down.
GATGAAAGAAGGAATGAGAGAATGCAGACATGTTCCCATGGGGACACCCATGAGAACCAGGAGCCATCGCAGGATTTAACAACTAATGACAGCACCATCAAGCTAGAGGAACACACTGAGGGCTCAAAACAGATTTGGCCGAAGGAGGAGAGAGAGAATCAGAGGACGCAGTCATGTTCCCATGTGGACACCCATGAGAACCAGGAGCCATCGCAAGATTTAACAACTAATGACAGCACCATCAAACTAGAGTTTCTCTCATGCCCAGTTTTTAATCTAACTGATAGAACTTTCTCAGAAGCACACATGCAGTTATTTAGCAAAGGTTTCACGTTCATCCCAGGGAAGAGAGCCAGCATTACGGATGCGTTACTTGAACTCAGACTTTTCACAAGAAAACTCAACCTGAAGATCTGGCATCACAACCATAGCGATAAAGAAAGTGAAGAATCAGATTCAGACTCAGATTACAGTCATAATCACCACCCCACTGTGAAAAACAAGAGCCTGTTCAACCCTACTTTAAATCAAGCAGTTCACACCTTCATGAAAGTATGTGAACATGACATCAGACAGGTTCTGAGCCAACACAATGATTTTAAATCGTTCAATTTAACCACCAATGAAATGAGTGCTTTACAGGATCTTAAACATGATCATACACTAAGAATACTGAAAGCCGATAAGGGCACTGGAAAGGTGCTCATGTCACAAGATGAATACATTCATAAAATTGAAGCCGTACTTACTGATGAGTCCTTCTTTATAGCCACAAACACTGATAAAGTAAACAGACAATTCAATAAAATTTATTCTATTTTGAAAAAACTCGAACTATCAGAATACATCTCTTTAGATGAATATCTTTACATGCTTGTCCCTAACCCTAGCTTAGGGAAAATGTTTGGCATACATAAAGTGCACAAAAATGAAGTTAACCCCCCTTTCAGACTTTCCAACCAACGTACTAAGACTGAGAAGATATCAGAATACCTCGATACCATCTTTAACCCTGTAGTACAGGTGACCAAATTTTATCTCAAGGATTCTTGGGATTTCTTAAACCATCTTTACAAAGCAAACATTAATCCCAACAAATGCCTGCTAGTTACCCTCGATGTTGTGGCGCTATACACCAACATCCCACATCAAGAAGGAATGGAAGCTGTTAGACTCTTTCTCTCCAAGTACGCTGGCTTCTCCACAGCCAAAGTTAACACAATTTGTGAACTTGTTAAAGTGGTTCTTAATAATAATTTCTTCCACTTCAACCAAAAGATCTACAAACAGGTACGAGGAGTTGTAATGGGGTCAAAAATGCCCCCCTCCTTTCCTAATCTCGTATTGAGTACATGGGAATATGAGACTCTGATACATCTTCTGGGCTTTATGTCGGTACGCCTTTACAGGCATTACATAGATGACATTTTTTTGTGTGGGAGGTATCACAAAATGATTTGTCTTCTTTCATAACTGAGCTTATGAATAGCATCAGTTACTTGGATTTCACTATCTCTGGCAAAGGCACTTCCATTAACTTCCTGGACACTGTCATTAGCATCTATCCCTCCACTAACACATTAGAATCATCCATCCACCGTAAAAAGACTTACAGAAACAACTTACTTGAATACAGCAGCCAGCATCTGCCTTTTGTTAAAAGGAATGTGATTCGTGGACAATTTATTCGGCTCTCACGCATCATCAGGGATAATAATGAGTTTAATGTAGAGGCGAATTTTCTCAAACTCATGTTTCTAGCCAGAAACTACCCTACAAACCTCATTGATACTGAGTTAGAAAGAGTCCAGCATGAAAGGGAGTTTATGCACAAGCCCATTCTATGTTTTGGCTACACAGAAAGTGGAAATCGTAATGTTAACTCTAATAGGCTATGCAGTTTCCCCCTGCCTATCAGCAGAGACATGCATGCTATTCGACATATTATTACCAGGAATTGGAATATTTTTTCCAGTCAAGATACTCTGAAACAAGTACTTGGACCACAACCTTCTTTTGCTTACAAAAAATCCTTTTCTCTAAGACGCAGCTTTGAGAACAGGGATCGTCCATACCAGATGGTTAACCCTTCTACTCAACAAGAACCTCCAGGAATGTTTAGCTGTGGTCATTGTGTTGTGTGTCAACATATTTTGTGTGGCAGCTCTTACACTTTTCCACATTGTGGTTACAAGGTGATTTTTAGACAGTTCTATTACTGCCACAGTGACTGGATAGTGTATGCAGCTGTCTGCAAACATTGTCAATCCTTCTACATAGGAAAGACTTTTAGAAAGCTTTCAGATAGAATGAAGGAACACCTGGCAGCGATCAGAAAAAAAGACGACTCTAATGCCTTAGGCTATCATAGCACAAGATGTTCAAACTTCACAGGTTTTTCCTTCTTTGTATTAGAGAAACTTTCACCCTTTTTTTGGTGATTGCAACACTCTCTTAGAATTGAAGGAATTATTATGGCAGCTTCAATTAGGTGCCGATTCGGCACCGGGACTCAATGACAGTATTAACATTAGATGTGCTTTACGCTGGATTTGCTAGGTTATTGTCTGTCTATTTCTGTTTCTAGTTTTAAGCCTTCTATATATTAGTACATTTATTTTTGTTTGGATATTTTCATTCTTGTACTTCTTTTTATTGTCATTAACGTTCTTTCAGATCTTTCCTTCACTTTCTCAGCTTCATATTATGTCCAGTTCTCTGTTTCTATTGGTTTTTAGGTTTAACTTTTTTCTATAGGCTGTTTGCTATGTTTTTACTATTTGATTGGACATTTGTTTTACCAACCCTGTCTTGCTCAGCTTACTAGTACACATTAATTATTTTGGTTTATTATTTTTTGAATCTATAGGCTGTTACAGGTTGTTAGTAATTACTGATTGGTTCTAAACAATTCCAGTGTATTGTTCCGCATGCTTCTAACTATTTAAACAGACACATTTACTGTTTTTCATTTGTATGCATTGTTTCTCTGAAGAAGTCCTATACACTGAATAAAGGATGAAAACGCTAAGGAAACTGCTTTGCCTGTGATTTTATTTGCATACTCTCCTAGTTTAGTTTTGAAGTTTTTTAGTCATTTGTTATTTTTTTTCATTAGTTCGCTTAGTCGGTTTTATTACGATATGTTGTTGTTGTTGTGTCTTTCGGCTTTTCCCGGTTAGGGGTTGCCACAGCGGAACTCTGGTCTGTTAATGATTGGTAGTTGATTTTTACATGCCGAGTTACCAGCCCTGACGCACAACCTTCAACGAAGGTATGCCCATTCACGCATGTCTCCACGCAGAAGACGCTCTAGCTGAGAATCGAACCGGACAGTGTCTTTACTGTGAGGCGACTATATATATATATCTATATATATATATATATATATATATATATATATATATATATATATATATATATATATATATATATATATATATATATATATATATATGTATATAAGCTTGGGTGGTGTGCCTGCCCCCTACATCAAGCTGGAGTGTAACTCTAAAAAAAAAAAAAAAGTAGATTTTTTTCACTTTTGTGTTTTAGGCATGTTTCTTTTTTTTCATCCGTCAGCTTGTTGGCTTTCAGGAGGTTGGCAGAATAGCTATTTCTTTGTCTAAATGAAGTCACCTGACCAGATATTCAGTCTCATTTTTCTTCTTGTAAAATCTACTTAGCTCAAGAGTATAATAAACCACTTAAAATATGTGTTAAAGCACTTGAATATAACTTGAACTCTTAATGACATCACACCACAAATGCCCAAAGCCTGCATTAAATGCCATCAGTACCGTCATTGTCATTACAGAATGCTGTGCAATTATCAGAGCTGGAATTAGATGCCATGTGACCAGTGCTTACTACACTACAAGTTCTATCCATTTTACTCCAAAACATGAGGGAAGAAATCTGTCTTTGACTTGGAAGAGTGACATAGAATCCCTAAAAATAAAATGCCTCTGTTGTAAGGTTTGTGTATCTCAGAAGACAGATGCTCTTACTGCCAACAGTCAAAGGAAGCCCTCATTGATAGGCAGCCAAGCAAATCTTGAATGTGGTGTGATCCCAGGCAGCAATGATACAGTTTATTTATTAAACAAGCTTGTGCTGTCCTATGATGGCACAAAGAAATGGCAGTGTGTACAGCTGTGGGCCAATATTTACATATTATAATCAGATTGGTCTAAGCAGTGCGGCCAAGTTACTTTAAATGTAGCCAACAAATTATGGTTATTACCTCCAACTTAAATTCTTTGAAATTTCCAGCAGCACTTAAAACATATTGGTTGAAATAAAAATACATTTAAAATTGCATGTTTAGCTAAGCTGGAGTGGAGCCAGTGGTCATATAACTTATTCCCATTAATCATATGGCCTCATTTTTGCTTTCACCTTCAAGTGGTACAACAATAAACTGAAACTAAGTAATGTTTAGAAATTAAACTTTTTTTTACAATGAATGTCATTGGTCACGGAAAGGTATGCTTTCAGATTATTTAGCACAAGGACAAATCTCAGAAACTGTAGCACAACAGAAGTCCCTTTGCACTGCGCCTCATAACAGCAAATACTGTGTTATGGCATTATTAATACACAACTTTTAATGAATTTTACAAATAATATTTAAGAAATATCCTAAAATAATTCAGGAAAGATTTACAGATGGCATACTATGCCCTGGGTATAAACATTTACAAAAGCTGAACAACATTTTACTAAAGATGAAAATCCCTGTTTTAAGAACAGTGCATAACTATCTATCATCTCAAAACAAAAGAAAGAGTTTGAGTTCTGCTACGGCTGCTCAGACAAATATTGGATCCAAAACTTCCATTCACATTTGGGAATCTACAGTTATACCTATGAAGCATGGAAAATTGGTGCAATTAATAACTGTATGTTTCACAGCACAATACCGTCTGCACTAAATCACAACCATTTGTGAAACGCATCTCAGTGTGCTCCACTGTCAAGTGTGAAACACTTCTCAGTGTGCTCTGCTGTCAAATGTGAAATGTTTCTCAGTGTGCTACGCTGTCAAATGTGAAATGCATCTCAGTGTGCTACGCTGTCAAATGTGAAATGCTTCTCAGTGTGCTGGGCTGTCAAATATGAAATGCTTCTCAGTGTGCTCTGCTGTCAAATGTGAAATGCTTCTCAATGTGCTACACTGTCAAATGTGAAATGCATCTCAGTGTGCTATGCTGTCAAATGTGAAATGCTTCTCAGTGTGCTGGGCTGTCAAATATGAAATGCTTCTCAGTGTGCTCTGCTGTCAAATGTGAAATGCTTCTCAATGTGCTACGCTGTCAAATGTGAAATGCATCTCAGTGTGCTACACTGTCAAATGTGAAATGCATCTCAGTGTGCTACGCTATCAAATGTGAAACACTTCTCAGTCTGCTATGTTGTCAAATGTGAAACATTTCTCAGTCTGCTATGCTGTCAAATGTGAAACACATCTCAGTGTGCTCCACTGTCAAATGTGAAATGCATCTTAGTATGCTATGCTGCCAAATTCTTAGCACAAATGCTGGAATAAGTTACAATTAAAAGGACTATCTTCTTTCTAATATTGCATGGTCCCATTTCTAAAACCTGTCTGCAAACTCTGTTCAGTAATGTAGCAAAGTTTTATTAGTTACTAGGGGATGTATTGTTTCCTCTCTCTGCTTTTTAGGTAAGATGAAAGTCCATGTCTCTTGGTTGAAGTTTACATTTCTATATGGAGCTGCTTTGGGGACATCTTTATATTTGTGAATAAGTAGGACTTCACTTGAATCAAAATGTTAAAGACAGAACTTTTACTGCTCTTCAAAAGATTGAGGATCAGATGATGTAGACAGGAAAAGTTAAAGAAGGACTGGTACTCATTTATTTATTTAACATTTGTTTACCAGGAAAGTCAGACTTGGAACAAAGCCAAATTTCAGCTGAGGCCTGGGGAGAAATAATCCAGATGTATGTCTTTGCAACATGGGAGGAAAATGGAGCACCCGGAGGAAACCCACATGAATGCAGGGAGGACATGCAGACTCCACACAGAAGGTACTCCAGCCAAGAATCGAACCAGAGAACCTCTTGCTGTTCATAGGTTCATAGGTTCATAGGTTCATACTAGGCTATCTGCCCTAGCGCATTTATAAGCCTAGCCAGAGTGTGTTTGGCTTTTGCCACCCATTTTAAATTAATTCTGCTATGCCCTTTTTCGAGGTTAGTATACTGTGCCTCTGTCTAACAGTGACACAGAAGTGATACCCGGGGTAAACCTATGATCTCCCATCCACTCATCAAGATTCCTCTTGAAGAGAGTCAATGAGGGACTCTGCCTAACCTGGACTGGGATTTTATTCCAGAGTGAAGGGAGCCACTGGGCTATGAATCTGTCCCTCCAGCATGTCCTATTTATTTCAGTGCTGAGGTTCAAGTCTATCGAGCGCATAGCTCGATGGGATTTGGATTTTCTGAGGTGCAGCATGTCCATTAATTCCGGGTTGGACATGGCTTTATACGTCAGGCACAGATCGCCTCTGAGCAGGCGGTATGCCACTGAGTAGAGCTGGAGTTTCTTTAACCGGGCAGCATATGGCATCTGTTTGAGCCCTTTGATCCTCTTGGTGAGGTACTTTTGGGGTCTTTCCAGTTGCTGCAGGTGTCTGGTAAGGTACATCCCAAAAGGGGCATTGTACTCAATTATGGGCCTGAGTAAAGAGGCACGATGACCTCCCCTGATCTAGATGTGAATCCCTTCATGAGTAGGTGGGCTACATAAAATGTTTTTCTAACTACTTTGGCCACGTGGTTGTCAAATGAGAGATTGCTGTCAACTTGGGTCCCCAGGTCCCTAATTACTTCTTCTGTACTTAATGGATTACCACCTATGTGGTAATTTGTGGGCACTTTGTCTTTGCCAAAGGGGATGACTATACACTTTTTGGCGTTTAGCTTGAGGCCATGGCTCTGGCACCAGTTGTCTGTTTCTATGAGGCCCTTTTGGAGGACGCTTGTGTCGGCTGGAGTGTCGATTATGGCACCCAGTTTGCAGTCATCTGCAAACTTGGTCAGCCACAGTCCTTCCGTGTTGGCCTGTACCTCCGAGAAATATATACCGAACAAGAGAGGTCCCAGGACTGAGCCTTGTGGGACGCCACTTGTAACTGGTTTGGAGTTTGACATGGCTCCAGCAATTCTAACCATGTGGGCTCTGTCCTTGAGCCAGTTTGCAACCCATCTAGTGACATAGGGGTTTATATTTAAGCTGGTGAGCTTATCTATAATGCCCGAGTGGGTATTGTATCGAAGGCTTTTGTGAGGTCCAGGTAGGCTGTGTGGACCACCTTCCCCTCGTCAATGGCCTTGGTGACTGTTTCAAAGAAATCAACCAGGTTTAAGAGGCAGGATCTGCCCTTAACAAAGCCGAACTGGGTAGGATCCAGTGTCTGTAGGTCCCCAATATCTTAATTTATGAGGTCCATGATGATCCTTTCCATAGCTTTGCAGACCAAGCTAGTCAGGCTTATGGGGCGATAGTTTCCAGGATCCATTGAGGCACCACCTTTGGGGAGAGGGACCACTGTTGCTGTACGCCACTCTTTGGGTACATATCCTGTAGTAAGGCTGAGATTGAACAGTAGTTTTATGTTTGGGTTTAGCTCTTTCTGGAGTTCATGTAGGATGCAGCCCGGGACACCATCTGGTCCCATTGATGCTGTGTTTTTTGCTTTGGAGAGGGCAGCTCTTACCTGAGCATCTGAGATGTCAGGGGGGCAGCACTCTGCTGGGATAGATATTTGCCCTTTTGGTGGGGAGGGGGGGAGAAGTTTGCGCTGAACCTGTCATCTAGGATTTTGGCAATGTCTGTGGGTTCGGTGTATTTTTTGTCATTTTGGACTAATTCTGAGCATATCTGGGAATTCCCACCCAGGTTCCTAGCATAACTAAAGAAAGCTTTGTGATTATCCTTAGTGTCCTGTGCAATTTTTCTCTCGAAGCTGGCCTTAGACGATTTTATGAGTGCTAGTAGTTTTTTGCTAATACTGATCAGAGATGCCTTCCCTTTTTGGGATTTTGCACTATCATGTAGTAGCTTCCTCCTATTGTATATTTTGTTTATGGCTGGGGTCCACCAGACAGGGCGTCTACCTTTGGAGGATTGGGACTTGGTTTTATTTGGGATCGCATGATCCATGCATTCCTGAAGGTGTTCATAGAATGCGTTTATAAAGGATTCTGCGGTCTGGGCCGTATTTTCCACAGGCCCGGGGGCTTTGAAGGATTCCACCTCAGTTTTGAGGAGTGTGAAATTTGCTACCGCTGCACCAATGTGCCATCCATATACACATTATATTGTATTTGTTTGTAACACCTGCAAGACTATTTGCAACACCAGGTAAAAGTGTTAAGGAACTGGTCAGTGGAGGGAGCCACCTGGGTCAACACTGGGAAAGTTGTAACTTATTTTTAGACATTTTATATTATTATTATTATTATTATTATTATTATTATTATTATTACTTCCTGCCCTATCTCAGTTGCTGAATACTCCTCTGCTTTTCTAAAGAAGGGAATTTTAGCAGTGGGAAACTCCTAGCAAAGTGTTGTAGAGAAGACTAAAGCATTGTTTTGATACTAATCACCAACCATTATGCCAAATCCACTTTAGTACAGACCTTTTCAGCTGGCTGTGAAAAGATAGTATTAGGGTACACTGGGGTCATTAAAACCTTTGTGTTAATATCCTCTGAAAAAGTTCGGTTTGGTCCCTTTTTAGAAGTCACTACACCTGTTGTATTGAGAGCAGTACACAGACTCATAGTTATATATTTGCCTAATCTATCAGGACAGAACATGAGCTTAAGTTTGTCTTCCATTATCTGAGTCAGAAAATGAACTGATGGTGCCTAATACCTGTTCTACGATGAATCTTTGGTATTGTAATATGAGTCAGGTAATTACTATATCAGATTTCATTAGAAGACACACACATTCTTTTACTTTGAATCCCTGAATTCTCCATCAAAGTCATTGAAATTATAGCAATTGTTTTTCCTCTGGTATTATAAGGCCTTAAAAGAAATGCTTACCGAGCCTCTGTTAAGTTCTTGTAAAGTTCCTATCCCTTCAAGACAGCATGAACCAGCTCTCTGTAGTTTAGGGAGCAGAGAGATGTAATTTCAAAGCGTTAGTCCTGAAAAAAGATTCTCACGGCATTGCCCACTGCCAAGGAATGAGAATGTTTTAAAACCACTAGCCTGCAGGTTTACAGAACCTCTTTTAAGAAGAGAAGCAATTCAGTACCTTTAGAGTCCCTCCAAACAGATATATATATATATATATATATATATATATATATATATATATATATATATATATATATATATGTGTGTGTATATATATATGATATGCATTTTTTTCAGGAAGGTGGACCTGATGAAAAAAGGCCTCTGTTCATCACTGTCAGTATCCATGCCTAGTAGGGGTGGATTCAGCAATGACATTTCTTTTTTTTTTTTGATTGTAGGAGATAAAAGAAAATAAATAAATATTGGGAAATGTCTTTATTTTTACTGACAGTACAATAGCTGCCATTCATGAGTTTTTAGGGACTGTAAAATGAGCAGTGAAAAACCTTTGTTGAATAACCTAGTTCCTGGCTCTGATGGATTAGCGTAGGAAGTGCTGTTTGTACACACTCACTTCCAGCACCACCAAGAACAGAACCCAAAGGTGCATTTCAAACGTTGCAGTACCAATGCTGATTCATGAACTGATGAAGAGTTAAATGACAAAGGTAAGACAAAGGGTGCTATAAACATTTGTACCTTTAGGCATTTTATGAAAATTCATGTACATTTCATTTCCTGGGTAATATTTCTTTGCAAGAAAGATTTGATTTGCTTGAGAGGTTTCAAAACAGGTCTGATATTAATATAATGTTAAAAGTGATTGCTTCCTTAGAAATCACAGGCTTGTCCAGAGTCTACTTTAGCGAATGGGACAAGGTTGGTTCCATTTTGTTGACCAGCAAAAGTAATGGTCCTGTGTTAGTTTTGTCAGCTAGGTGCAATTTCAATCGAGTAGATGGAATTTTAAAAATGTTCATCTCCGCTAGCTTCACTTTACCACCTTCTTTATGCTTATCTTCCATTTTCTAACTTTAAACAACTGGATTGGTTCTATTTTGCCTTTCCTGCAGTTCTTTTCTGACTGACTTCTTTCTTTGCCAGGCTTAGACTCTTCTTTCATATTTAGCGTAACTTTCGCCATAACAGAAAATTTGAAAGTTTTTACATTTCCTTATCTCAGTGGCTTTGTTAAACTGTTTACACTGCTTACATCTATACATATCATGTAGAGTCCCAAGGCAAAAAAACAAAAACATGTAATATCCATCACCAAAAATCAGACTTTGTCAGTAATTTCAGTGAAAAAGTCATACCATGAAAAGTGCCAACTGAAAATGAAATGTAGTAACTACTTTCTCACATTATGAATAAAAATAGCAATGACTAGGCAGTAACCAACAAACTATTTGTGATTGGAAAAAACATCAAATCAAAGCAGCTGATGTTTTCGAAACAGTGAGAAGAACATTTAGTACTAATAGTAAGAGCCGATCATACCGCCATGCACATCAATGCGCATTTGTAATGTATTGAGCAAGAAAGACTGATGCAGAAATACAGAAAAGCACTCTTTCTGGTAGAACGTCTCTGTAACAAGGACTTTGCCCACTACTTGTTAACTCTAATTGTATCTTTGTCTGTTACTTTATTCTGTTGCTTTAATTATACTTTATTTGTAAGTTTTAATATGACATTCACTACTAGTTGTTTCATTGGACTGACTCCCTATAAATTCACGGCCCACATGCAAATGTATTAGCGCAACACTTAGTACCATGCTATTAATCTATGTAATATTGTTTAGCTTGAATTGTTCTGTCTTTGTACTGGAGTTTTATTTAGTTGTTACTTGCATTATGTCAGTTAAAGCACATAAAGGATTAGCTTGTATGTAAAACAAATACATTAGAATAATCTGAGAGAGCTCCTCTACTGTTCTCACTCGTTTATTTTCTCCCACCTTTAAAATGAAAATCCTAAACGCTCACCCTGACATTTTATTTATTTATTTGTTTACATAGACAAGTGGCTTAGAACATTAGGTCCTCATTCATTTCTTCAGTCATTCCCTGAATATCTGCTTAGTCCATTCAAGGATGTGGGAGAACTCATTGGGCATAAGGTAGAGAAACATATGCTAGATAGGATGCCAGCCCATTGCAGGATGAGCATTGAGATATGCAGTGTTTCACACACAGGCACGCACACACACACACACACACACACACACACACACACACACACACACACACACACACACACACACACACATATACAGCAAAAGCCCAAATAGACAGAGGGAAAATGTATAAACTCCTAAAAGAAGGCACCCCTGCCAAGAACTGAAACTGAAAAGCAAGCAGTCAGAGGCTACTGTTCTACCCACAGGACTTTTTTGCCATCTATGCACTTTCAGCAGTGAATAATTTCCATCTAAGATAAGATAAACATATATTATAGTAGTAAAAGTACATCACACATCATGACGATTATATATAATAATGAACAATACACTGTATTAGGATTCATTTCATAGTTTCAGGCACAGTTTAAAAGAACTCAGAAATAAAACAGGAGATTTGCAGCACTGTATCAAAATACTGGCCTACAAGCACCCCAACATCTGCTGATCCTCTAAACATTCGGTAACAATACATTTATAAGCTGACTTTTCTTTACCAATATCTTTAAGGCTCTGATACATTTTGGTGCCTCTGCTTCAGTTTCTAAAAGGACTCCATTTCAAGTGATTGTTTGAAGGAATGTAAAGGCTCTGAAGGAGACGTTGTATGTTAAGATTCATTGTATCATTGTTATTGGATTGCTGTCTTCTTTTGGGTATTTTTAATTTTAGAATTACAGAATTCTATGCAGTGGTTTAGATTATTTTGTTAAATTACTGTGTGTAACACCTATTTGGCTCGAGACTGAAATTGGATGCCAGATAACATCTCCTAGTCTAATTCTCTGTTACTGTTTATGTGGAACACCAGAAATAATAATAATCAACTTATTTTGTATTATACAGTCTTCTTGCAAACTATTGTATCCTTCACAAATACCCAGAAAGTGACCAAAGGTGAGAATCAAACCTTGTATCATGTGTCTGTGAGGTGAACACCTTAACCATTATGGCAACCTCCCAACTTTACTGAATCTTTCTGCACTGATGACATAGAGCAATAAAGTCCTGACTATAGCCCAGGTGACCCTGGTTTGATTACTGGCTCAGGCAGCGAGGAGAGGCTGATCCTTGTGGGGTGGTGTGAATCATGCTCTTGACGCCATTGCACTAGATCAGGAACCAAAAGGCTACCAAACCAAAACCCCATTCACCAATCTACTCCACAACACCTAAGGTCAGGATCAAAAGCACAGTTTTACTGAAGGTTGAGCGCTTTCTTCCCCTAAGAGGGACTTAATCAGAACAAAATCACAATTCAAATCCAGCCCTTTTTATATACATCCCAAATTAACTCAATTGAACAATTAAGCTCTACTTAACTATTTACATCTTAAACTCCACATATAAAAACAATATTAAAACAATGTTTTGATGGTGGCTCTTGTTTTATTTGGCTACTGTATTTTAGTGTATTTTTGTATAACAAGTCATATAGTATTACATTGTTTTAATATTGTTTTTATATGTGGATTTTAAGACGTAAATAATTAATAAAATTAAATAAATTAATAAAATTGTGCTATTGATCCTGACCTTTGGTGTTGTGGAGTGGAGTGGTGAACCATTGCACTAGATCCCTAGTGGAGGTCAGAGACTCATAGCAGGTATTGTACTATTGGGGAAGGTGGAGGGAATAATTGCTGAGGCACACATAGAGGCATGGCCAAAGCACCACAAAGCCCACTACATGCCAATCCCCTTGGATGGGCCAAAAGCATGGAAGGCAGTGAGGAATTAGGTTAAAAACACTCCCTGGCAGCATTCTGCCTCAAGTTATGCTATCTCCTCATCAGCCTCAGACACATGTTGGCATTATCCTGGGAGAGGCTGGACAAAAATAGTTCTAGGGAGCCGCTGATTGTCAGCTGTGGAGAGCAAAAAAGAATGAAAACAATTAAATGAAAATTCATCAGTACAAGATATGGCATATTCTGCAGTGGGCAACATCACCCTTATGGTCAAAGCTTCCTTTGTCCCACTTGTAGGCAGACCCAAATATTTTGGCATGTTGGCAGGAATGTTTGGTCTTCTGCAATGGATATATTTATGTTCCATATATAAGTCAGAAATGTTAATATTTCATTCCTTAGGAAGAAATCTTTCACTTACTAGTTGAAACAAGCAGCCTTCTTATAATAATAAAGCAAATCTAAAAGACACAGAATGTGGTTTGAAATAGCTGACATCCATTTTCTGCTTCTTTTTTCTTTCTTTTCCAGGATAAGGAGGCCAGGCATTGCCCCTTGCTGATAGATAAATATTCCAGAAAGGAAATGACTGCCGCCTGAGCAAATGAGAACATGGCTGCCTAGCCTATGTCTTGCCTGAAACCTGCCTCACTGATTAATGATGTGCAAACTTCTAGCCCCCCCCCCAACTGTACTTTTACATGTGTGGCTGAAATGTAACACAAGGGGTATCCTATCCCTTGTGTTTCACTGAGAAGTATTTTATACTTCTGTCTCAGTGCAAATGCTCCAACAGTTTGCACAATAAAACTTTTGCAACAACTGCTTACATCATAGAAAGCAAATTTTGGTGGCAGGCAATTTATTTTTCTTTTGCCATTGCATAACAGCAAGAGGCTAGCTTTTCCCATCTCTTACATGCAGTTTCTTCTCAGCACCTGGCTAGCAGTGTGACATAAGTGTTTAGGTAATGAATTGCAGACGTATGTTTCATTCCCACAGTCTCATCTTGCAAACTGTCTTTGAACAAGTCACTTCACCAGACCGAAGCTCCTGGGACACTGTGAAAATAGCAGTTCTGTTCTGTGGTACTTGCCCAGTTAACAAAGATTGAATAAATAAATGCACACACTGGAGTCATGCATGAATCCTGTCACATCTGCCCACCTACCTAGTCTGTCTGTTTAATGTACCCACTTCCTCTCTTTTAAATGAGACATTGCCTCACCAACACATGGTTGAAAAATCTCTTCCTTTACAGCAACATAACATTTCCTGTTGTTGTCAGGTTTAAACTCCATCTAAAGCATCCAACATTTCTTTCTTTCTTCTTATCCCTGGAGTGATTAGAAATCTTCAGTAATGGCTCTTGTATTCAAGTCTGTCTGTACCTTGTGATGATACGTTATACTCTGTCATCACGTACTTTCAGGAATACGGGCACAGTCTCCCTGTCGACACATTACAGGAAACTCGTTTACAACTATAAGAATATATACTTTCAGACTAAACTTTTCAGGTCCTAAATCTGTGAAAATTATGTAAATAAGCTATGTGGTATATGTTTTACATTTCAAAACAGATATCTAATGCAGATGCTGCTGTCTGAAATGGCATTTGGAGAGTTTTTTTAAAGTATTTTTACCATAACTCCTGGCTAATTCAACTTGGATTAAAAAGAAAACTTGTCTACACAGCCTACAATTACAACGGACCAGCTACATTCCTTTCTGATGGTAACAGCAGGAGTTCTTTTCTGACAGTAGAAGCTGGAGTGCTATGTGTGAGTGAGAGATATTAAGGAGCAGGGTGGAAATCAGTTAATAATTATTAAGAGTCTGCTTTAGGATGTAGAGTGAATTACTTGATTCACTACATTACTCTATCAATGCTGATAATATTAAATTGGAAAATATCTGTCTCTGTTTTAGGAAACTGTGACATTTTAAATCTTAAATGTAACTTGCTTGGCAGATGGAAAACACATGGATTCTCACAACAGAGGCCTTGGCAGTTAACACCAGAACCACTTATGCAATCAGGTCACCCTCAAGGCTGATGATTGGCCTGGACAAAGATGATATATTCAGGAGTAATGTGGAATATTCTGGACTGCTCTACTGCATTTGAAGCTGTGTGCTACAAAAGAATGTTGTACAAACTAAATCTAAGGATATCTGGTTAGCTGAAGGGATGCAATGAATAGCTACTATGTAGTGCAGCGCTGAAAAACAATCCCATTACCAATTGTGTATCATAGGGCTGATGTTAGGACTTGTTCTGTACATCATGAGTGCATCAACACTTTACTGAGACTAAAAAATAAATAAGGCAATGAACGCCATCAGATGACATCAAAACCGAAGCAGTGATTAACTAATTGGATGTCACCCCCCACCTCACCCCCAACATGACCTGGTGCATTTGTCATGGGGCAGGTAGATAGCATTTGCAGGTTATGGAAAAAATGTAAGGATATACATCTTTTATGGGACTTGTTTATTAATAAGACTAACACTAGAAAGAACATTATTTTATTTATTTATTTATTTTATTTATTTTACATTTGTATACCGGGATAGCCCAACTGGATACATGTCCATTTTCAGCGGAGGCCTGGGGAGAAAAGCTCCACATAGACAAACTTACATAGATTACACAGAAGTTAGCAAACAATTAAAAAAACAAAGTGATTATATACAATGGGTTAGTAGTGTTCCCTAGTAGGGACTCACAATTGTCATGGACAGAGAATTAAAAGTAAGAGACATCAAACTGGAAGCAGAGCTTGGTGATGTAGTTACAAGTTATCATAATTACAAAATATGCTTTTAGTTTATAACTTAATCAGGGTTAATACATGGGCATAGCCAATTCACTTTGAGATATTTTATCTGTATGTAGTGGTAATGATTACTACAGTGTTAAACTGCATTGCACAGGATGTATTACATTACACATACTCTGAAAGTCTCACCCGATAATGATTACTGCATTATTAAACTGCATCACACAGGATGTATTAAATTACACATACTCTGAAAGTCTCACCTAATAATGATTACTATAGTATTAAACTGCATTGCACATGATGTATTACATTACACATACTCTGAAGGTCTCACCCAGTAATGATTAGTACAGTATTAAACTGCATCACACAGGATGTATTAAATTACATATACTCTCAAGGTCTAACCTGGCAATGATTACTGCATTATTAAACTGCATCACACAGGCTGCATTACATTACACATACTCTGAAAGTCTCACCCGGTAATGATTACTACAGTACTAAACTGCATTGCACAGGATGCAGTAAATTACATATACTCTGAAGGTCTCACCTGGAGTGCTTATTAAGGCATATCAAATTATTTGGTAATGTATAAGGGAGAGTTTGAATATAATCTGGAAAAATGGGGTCCAGCACACAGATGTGGTAGGTACACCCTTAAAAAGTGAAGAGAAATAGAGATACAGTATAGATACATTGCATCATGACAGAAAGACTGGTAGCACATAGCTCAGATAAGAAAGATGGGAAGACAGTCAGCTTTGGCTGCCAGCCCTGTCAGCTAAGACTTAAAACTGGGTTCAGGAAGCATTACTTTATAAACATGGTGATACGATCCTAGAAAGTATAGCTGCGGGAGTGGTGGAGAGAGATTCTACGAAAATTATTCAAAGCTACATGGAACAGATGGCTTTTCTCTAAAAGGAAAATCAGTGGTTCATCAGGCATCTGCCCAGCCAACATCTGGACTACAGATGTCCTTTTCTTTGGTGTGGGAAAGGTGGTGGTAGTAAAGGGAACAGGAAATATACTGGCAATGTCTGACACCACAAAAGATGTGGACATGAAGCTCAGGACCGGCATCAGATGACCCATGTCCCAAGAGGGACACTTTCTATCAGTGAGGTTAAGCCTCCTCACTTTGAACTCTTTGTTTTTACATCTTCATTTGAGATAGGCTGCTAGCAAACCATCTTTTCTGTGATCAGATAGGTAGCTCCAAATCTAGCTACCTTGTTGTAACACTGTTCTAGTTTAGCTCTTAGGGTTGCCTAGAGGTTAGTCAAGATGGGACAACCATATAATAGAGAGGACAGTAGATATGTAGTGGTAAGAGTGACTCTGAGGGGGATGCATTAAGGAATTTTTTGGCTCTGTGTAGCATTCCTAGTTTTCTATGAGTTTTCTTTTTTATTATGCTGTATGTGGAGGCCATATTTGGGGTTTCATCTACTGTAACTCCCAGCTGCTTTGTATGGGGTATTACTTCAACTAGCATATTGTTTACGGATGTGATCTTAAAGTTATTCTTTCTCATGGATAAGTGATTATGGAGGAGTTGGGGGTTACAAAGACAGTTTTCAGTACAGTTAAAGGCACATTGTGAAATCTGTTCTAAATGTTCTAGAGTCTAGATCTATAAAATTAGATGCTGTGACTCAGGTCAAGTTTTTAGAGTTCAGTCACCTTGTTTTTATATTCAGGAACATTCGGCCTCACTGATTGTTTATGGTGGTAAACCATCTGCGGGGCTTCTTCGCTCTACTGGCTCTGCTCCCCTGCCCTTCCCCCATATCCCACCCTCCCCAGCACTTCTACTCATATCTCAAGTAAACCGCTCCCCCTCATTCCTCTAATCCAATTATATACAACTCTACCTTGTCCACACCCACATTTCATTCATACCTTACCTACTTTTATTTAACCAAACTTATCTGCTTCCCCTTACATCCATCAGTTTGAATTCTCATCCCCCCACTATAATTCTTTGCATCTTACTCTATTTTACCATCACAATACTATCACTGCCTCAGACAGTCTTACATTAACTCCAGGCTTACCACCTTTTCTTCTATTATACACATAAACTAACATTGTGCCATAATTGTGCTACTGACCAGTCACATCTCCCCCACCCCTCCTTATCACAAACCACAGGGCAAAACACCTAACCACATTGTCAAAGCCCACCCTGAAATTTCCAACCTTGCCTTCAGCTGCACACATATCACAAGATAACATAATCTCTATTTACACATGATATTACATTCTACCACATAAATACCACTTTTACTATTTTTAAACCCACTATCACAGTTGACATGCTCCTCCTAACCTGCCTAGCTTCTTTACTTTTAATTCTCAGCCTTGCTGCAGCTATATCCTTGCTTATCCCCACACGTTAATACACATCAACAACCTCCTCCAACCATCAACCCAATAAACAACACAGCATCTCACATATCTCCTCTCAGCTTTTCCCCAATACCCTCCCATATTATTCAAGCCACAAATTGGCCTCCTCACCTCCTACAAAACCGCACTTGACACCAGTATCATCACCTAAGAATGAAAAACACTTCCCATGTTACCTACCTACTCAAATGTGGAGACATACATCCTAACCCAGGCCCACCCTCTAATCCTAACCTAAAGAGTAACCCCAAAAATGTTAATATACTTACACTGAACCTTAGAAGTATATGTAATAAAACAACCCCATTGCATGCCTGGATTGATCAAAATAAACCTGACATACTAGCCCTTACAGAAACATGGCTACATCCCGATGTAAAAGACTCAGAAATAATACCTCCAAACTTTGCAATAACCAGAAGAGATAGATCTAAAAAAAGGGGGAGGGATAGCACTTCTATATGGGGAGTGATAGCACTTCTATATGGGGAGCGATAGTACTTCTATATCCCTCTACACTCAACATCACACCCTACACCAGTAATATACCCATCTTTTTCAAAGCTGCGGTACTAATCTCCTTTTTGAACCTCAATATATCAAAAAGAATTTCCATAATAATAACATATATCCTACCAGGTAACAATATACCAATGTTGGAAAATATTTTATCCTGGACATCCCAAACAAAATACCTTGAAACAATAATCTTAGGAGACATAAATAAGGATTGGCGAACCATAGTTTCCAACTCCCCCACAAATAGTATAAATCTGTATGTTTTTTCTCGGCTTATCAATGCTCCAACAAGATACAAAAAAGATCTTACCTGCCAATCCACCTTAGACTAGATTCTAGTATCCCACCCTACCAATTATCCCTCTTCTGGTATACTGTCTAACTCCCTGAGTGATCATCTACCAGCTTATTCCCTTAGAACAAGCTCCCAACAACTAAGAGTACACACTATAAAATCAGTTAGGAATGCAACTATTTTTGTCAGCACAAATTCAACAATCTCCTATAGGAAATAGACTGGACACCCCTTAAACAACTACCCCTCGATAATGCTGTACTATACTTTAATAACACCTTCCTTCACATACTTAATACACCAGCCCCCATTCATATGAAAAGAATCAAAAAGAACTCAGCACCATGGCGCTCTAAGGAATGCAAACACCTGATGAAGCACCATGGCGCTCTAAGGAATGTAAACACCTGATGAAGCACCATGGCGCTCTAAGGAATGTAAACACCTGATGAAGCACCATGGCGCTCTAAGGAATGTAAACATCTGATGAAGCACCATGGCGCTCTAAGGAATGTAAACACCTGATGAAGCATCATGGCGCTCTAAGGAATGTAAACACCTGATGAAGCAAAGGGACCTAGCCTGGTCATCCTGGAAACAAAACAAAAATAAACAAAATCATGTTAATTTCAAAACACTGTGTAAGAAAGTGACAAAACTAATCAACAGAGATAAGAAGTCATATTATTCCCACCTTCAATTCCAGCATAAAATCAACTCCAGTAAATTTTGGTACTCTATATCTTCTCTACTTAACCCTGGAAGAAATGGAGAGCACACCCTATCACCAGATACCCTTCTATCACAAATAGGTGATAACTTTAACAAGCACTTCATAAAATCAATTTCGGACCTATTAACTAACACCACTAATGCTGCCCTCCCCCACCCTTCAACCTATTCAGACACCAACCCCAGGCCATCACCTACTCAAACCCTGTCATTACTAACCTCCATACTCAACAAAATGTTATACAAACCCCATTCTCATTTCAGCCCATACCCTCTGACATCATTAAGAAACTGCTACAAAAAATTAAAACCCTGCTCTACCTCAGCTGATAATCTCCCCCCATACTACCTCAAACTGGCTGCTAACTCAGTCATAAATAGGTCTGTATTTGAATCAGAAGTACCTACCATATGGAAACAATCTCACATCACCCCCATCCACAAAGGAGGCAACTATTTTGATCCAATTTCCGTCCTATATACATCTTGTCACCCTTATCCAAAATTCTCGAGAGAGGTATCCATCAGCAGGTAGTACAATATCAATTGCAAAACAACCTTTTAAACAAAACCCAACATGGCTTCCAACCTAGCCACAGTACAGCTACAGCCCTATTATCTTTTACAGACACCATGAACAAGGCCAGAGACGCAGGATGCTATACAACCTCAGTATTCCTTGATCTCTCCAAGGCCTTTGACACAGTGTCTCACCCCTTACTTTTGAACACACCGTCTAACCTAGGCATCTCACATAACACAGTAAAATGGTTTCAAAGCTACCTCAAGGATCGTAAACAAGCAGTGAAATGGTCCAATGAACTCTCACCCTTCCAGCACAACCCTAATGGAGTCCCTCAAAGCTCCATCCTAGGACCCCTCTCTTCAACATTTTTACAAACAACTTTCACACTGCGTCTCACCCCGGGACCCTCATTCAGTACGCTGATGATTCCACCATAATCTGCACTGCTCAATCACTACCAGAACTACTTTCAAAACCTCAACAGTCCTTTATGGCAGTCAAATCCTGGCTAAGAAATCCCCAATTCTTTCTTAATCCAAAGAAGACAAAACTAGTACTCTTTCATCCCAAAAACACCTCCCTGTCACTGATCATTTCAACATCCTTGCATCTGACAACACTGTCAGAGAAACAGTGCAGGAAACCAAACTTCTAGGTGTTATCATTGACAATAAACTTTCATTTGACCCCCATATACAGCAACATATAAAGAAAAGTCATCAAAAACTGGGACTCATATAGCAGCAAACATTTCTTTTCTGCAGCAACCAAAAACCACCCTTGCTAAAACATTTTTACTTCCCTCCCTTCTTTATGCTGCCCCTGTCTTAACTATCTTACAAAATTCTACCCTAAGCAAATTGGAACAGTGCTACAACAAAGTTCCAAAGTTTGCCACAAACTCTAAATATCACACACACCACTGTAAACCACTCCTAGAATTAAACTGGCTTGAACTACCCAACCAACTTACATTTATTCAGCTATCCACCTTGCACAACTTTATTTTCAAACCTACTGCCTGCCCTGCACTAGCCAATCTAGTCACACCTTACACACCAAATCGATCCCTACAATCAGAAGACAAAAAATCTCTTAGCTATCTCAAAACCCACAAGAAAACCTGGTCTCTCTCTGCATTCATACTCTGTCTCTACTTTGGAACTCATTACCTCTAGCTACCAGGTCTATGCCTGGCCTAACCCATTTCAAAGTCTCTTTAAAAAAATCATCTCAGAAATACATGGCTCTGCTCCTGCATAAAGCCTGCCTAATACTCAGGTCTTCCTCTTCTCTCACATTTCAATCCCTCACAGACTGCAGGATCCTAAGGCTCTTCTAACTCCTTCTCTGCTTCTACACCATATCCTTAAGCTGCTGCTCAGGCTTTATTGCTTCTATTCTTTGTAACTCTCTCTCACTATCTATCTGCATCAATCACGTATGATGCGAGTGACTATTATCGTCTGTAATGTTTTAATTGTATAGAATTGTTTAGATGTGTAGTAATATATTACATCATCTTGTAGCAGTTCTTTCACCTTTGTATAGCATTTCTAATGTAATCTTTATTGTATCGTATTATATTGTACTATATGTGGAGCTTTTCTCCCCAGGCCTCTGCTGAAAACGGGTTCTTTAGACCCAGTCAGACCACCCTGGTAAACAAATGTCAAATAAATAACTAAATAAATATGAAAGGCAGATAAGGGTGAAATCATCTGCGCACTGTATAAGGTATGCTTATTGTACAAAAGTATGAAAACACTTTATAAAATTGTTAAATAGAAGACCAACGATAGAGCTTTATTGTAAACCTGTAATGATGGCTAGATAAGGGTAAAGGGAATAATTCAATTTGAATGTCTGGCAGCGTTCTGACATGTAATTATTAAACCATTGAAGAGAAGGTTCTGAGATTCCCACTATGGAGAGTTGCAGTAGGAGTTTTTTTGTGAGACATAGTGTCAAACACTTTTGATAAGTGTAGGAATAAGGAAGATACAAGATTACGTCTATCCTGGCTTTATTTATGTTATCTGTAAAATTTAGGAGGGCAGTTGTCATGCTATGGGCAGGTCTAACACCATGTTGAGTAATTGTTCCTTTAAGAGATGCCGGAGTAGGTGTTTATGGACACATTTTTCCAATATTTTTGAGAGAGTGGCTAAGACAGCAATGGGTTTAAAATTAAGGCATGTTTTCCAGATGGTGGGAATGCAGGCTTCCAGTAATGACCTGTTTATAAGGATGGAGACTGGACATTCAACAGAGGGATGAGCAGTGCTTAAGTTTGGATAATCATTTTTTTATGAAGGAGGTGGCAACTGGTTTTAGTGTGAGAGTGAGGTATTAGAGGACAGGGTAGACATGAGTCAGGGGAGTCAGGAAAGGATTCACTGGTGAGGGCAGCTATGCTGTCAATGAAGAATGAGTTAAAATGTTTCCATGGGGTAGTTATTGGGACATGGGTTACACACATTGTTAGTTCCTTACGGTAAAATTTGTTTAATAAATAACCGGATTTTTTTGGGGGGGGGTGTCTATAGTTACTTTATAAATCAGAATAATAATATTTCTGATCAAGGTCAACTTGCTCTTTGGTAAGGCTAAGCTAAGGCTATCAGACTTCTAGTCTGATTAGTAAGCCAAGGGGCAAAGTTAGACTTTGCTGTTTTCTTACATAGTGGGGCAAAGTGGTTTAGGATGCTTAAAAAAAATTGAATTGAACATTTCTACTGTCTCATCTAGTGGCAAGACTCTTAGAATAGTTCAGTTAACTGAGTTCAGAGCAGCTAAAAATGATTCAGGGTTAGATTGTGAGAGATAAGCATTTGCCTCCTTGTCATATATAAAATGTAAATAAGTGCTGCAGTATCTTTTTAAAATAATACAGTAAATTCAAACTCAGTAATTTATATTTATATTTCTAATATAATAATTACAGAAACGTGAAGGATTATAACATGAATTTATGCTGGAGGTGTCAAACTCTAATCAACAGAATTCACCCTTTCCAACCCATATAAACACACTTTTTTCTTTCTTGTGTGATAACATTGTTATTCTTCTTTTATTCAAACACGTATATATTTCTCAATTTGCAGTATTTCATTTTTAACCACCTGTAGTTGCCAAAAATAATATCGGTGTGGTATGTTTTTAAACATTGCATAACAGCTGATCACTTCACAAGCAAATTGCACGCATTAACATTAAATCAGACTGTGTTTGTTTTGTCTAGAACAAAGCACATAAAAACATAACTATGTAATGATATGATGAAACAGTACAGCCATGTAAAATGAATAGTAATAACAAGACAGCAGAAATATGCAGTAAGAATAATACAATTCAAAACATTTTCATGATCCATCGTTTCTAGACAAGATTTAATCCTTTCCCTAAATCCACTGTCAGTAAAAAATAAATTAATTAAGGATGAAAACAAAACAAGGCCAAAAGCTTAAACACATGCATACATACATATATACATACTTATAATAATAATTATAATTTATAATTTCGAAATACTGAAATCCCGACTTTCAGTATTTTGAAATTATAATACTGAAGCCTTGACGTTCCAAAACACCAGAAGCGCGAAATTCATAATAACGAAGTTCGGAGCTTCTGGTTTTGTGGTGTGTGAATGCATAGGTGTAAGTGTAGGTAAGTACGTATGAGTGTGTTGGTTAGGGGCTTTAGTGTGTGTTTTGGCTGTGATGTGTGTGTGTGTGTGTGTGTGTGTGTGTGTGTGTGTGTGTGTGTGTGTGTGTGTGTGTGCAAGGGGATGTGAAATGTGTGTATGTGAGTTACCTTTGTGTGTGTGATTGTGCAATATCGTAGTTAGTATATATAAGTAGGGGGGTGTGGGGTGCAGCTCCCCACATGGGGCGTGCAGGGGGGCTTTTCCCCTTGCTTGTTTGTAGTGTAGGATTGTTTGTTTGATTGTGGGGGGAGACTGTGTGTATGTGTATGTGTGTGGTGTATTTGCACTGTAAGCTCGCGATTTTAAATTTCGCAGTTATGGGGTTTGGGTATTTAAAGGTTTCGGCTATAGAATTTCGAAATACTGAAATTAGGGGTTTCAGTTTTTCGGGATTCTATAGTGAACCCATACATACATGAACTGGCTGCATGGCTGAAGCTCAGACATTTCATGTATTTCACCCTTTTAACTTTTTAGTGTACTCCCAGCACAATTCATTATTCTTCAGTAATTATACCTTCTGGCTAGAAAAAGAAAAAAGAAAAGAAAAATCTTAGTATATGAATTGTTCCAACCCAGCTTCAGAAACAGGGTCAAAGGTCAGTGGGACATTCTGTTAAAACATTCTCAGTATTGTTAGCAGCACAAAGGAACATTTCCTTTATTATTGTTTTTTTTATCCACAGTTGCCTTCAAGCTGAAGTGTACAACTTTTTTTAATTGTATATTTCCTCTGTAGATGTATCAGCAAAAAACATATGTATAGAGGCATTAATGGGCGAAAAGTTTTTTTTTTTTTTCTGGAAAGCACTTGGACTAACAAAGGCTGACCGGATCATTTTCAATTGCTGAAACCTTGCAGCACATTCCTTTCTAAATTCTTAACAGGACTTAAATGGTCCCACCTTCAAAGATGTTCTAATAGTCTAATGTCTTTATGGATCTATCCTTTGAATCAAATCTAGCAGCTTTTTCTTTGAGAATAGTCTCAGAAATGAAAAGTCCCAGGTTTGATAATACTTTGTTGCAGATTATTTACAAATAAAGCATTCAAATCTGAGGACATACTTTCTATCAGACGCTTTTTATACATAATCACTGAGAGATGGATCACTGAGAAATGGACAGTACCTGCGGTGGTGGTACTGCGGTAGCGTTGTCGCCTCACAGTAAGATGCTGTCCGGTTCAATTCACAGCTAGAGCATCTTCTGTGTGGAGACATGCGTGAATGGGCGTACCTTTGTTGAAGGTTGTGCGTCAGGGCTGGTAACTCGGCACGTAAAAATCAACTACTAATCATTAGCGGACCGGAGTTCCGCTGTGGCAACCCCTAACCGGGAAAAGCCGAAAGAAACAACAACAAATGAGTAATGGACAGAGGAAAGGTGTTGCCCAGTGATTTAAAATACAAATCCAGATTAGGTCTCAGAATTCAGCAATCTGATCACCTGCATAAAATTTATTACAGTACAGGCTATGAGGTGACAGTATTGTTTGAGTGTTCATTTTCAAAAATAATCAGAAAAATAACAGCAAGCAAAACTTGTCAAAAAGTTGTTTGAAACCCATTGTATACTTGCAAATAGTTCTTAATACAAAGCTTTTGCTCTATCAGAGCCCAAGTCTGATGTGTCCTGACTTCAGGCAAGAAACCATATTGCAGTGCTCTCTATAACGGATTTGAATACAAGACCATTATCCCTTTGGGCTGGTAGTCAAAGTGGGGTGCAGGTCAGGAGCCCCAGTATTTGTATCTTTAGAAAAATGATTACGTCACATAGGCTGTTAACTGAGGCTACATCTCAGAGGCACATGGGTATCCTAGTGCCAGTCAGGCATGATCCTTGAATTCAGTACTCTGGGAGATTTTTAATGACTCCTGATGTTGAAGTTTGTGACTTACAGTGATAATAATTAGCAAATATAATCTCTCATGAACTGAATATCTGCGAATCCTTGTTGTGGACTATTTCTACTCAGTTTCTGTGGATGTGAGTTTCCACGGGCTATGCCTCTGTCAATCTGCCATATACGTGTAAATCTCACTTTCTGAGGGTGTCACTTTAGCTCATGTTGGTGTTTGGCAGTTCTATGTTGCCACAATTGTTTGGGTGTGTGGTTTGGGGAATTCCTCTCACTTTTATAAAGTGTTGCATCTTGGAATGTTAATCTTTTATGTTTCCATCAGGGTAAATTGTTGCAGTCATAGGGTGGCTTATCCCATAGCCCAGTACATTCCCATAGCAATTTATTTATTTACTAATACTTTTTCATCATGTTTCCATGAACATGGGTGATAGTTTTTTATACTTTTTTTTTTTTTTTTTACAGTTCTCGGCTTGTGTTCACCCAGCTGTAACTTACTGATCGCATCTTTGGCACATTGGGAACCATGCTGTTGTACTCGGACATTATTGACTGGTACATTTAGTGTTCCACCATGTGTTGTGCAACCATATTTGGATTTTCATAGGCCAAAAAAAGTTGTAGGATCCCTGGTAGCACACCTCTGCCAAAATCTGCCCTACCACTGGAATGTGTTTCCAGCTTACACTTTTGGTAACTTATATAATAGCATTTGTGAGGACTTCTGCTGATGTTCCTTGTCCCCCAGTCAAACAAGCCCTGACTGCATCTTTGCGCTTGTCAAAGTCAAGAGCCATAGTGTTGGCCAGCCACATGGGCATACTCTAACCATTTACACCAAGTATTTTTATTGACAAACAGGCCTTCATCCTATTTCTAGAATGAGGCAAATAATTGATTAGGTAAATAATTGATTAGGTTTTCTAAACTCTTAAGCCCACCTAGTATAGGGATCTGAAGGCAATGGTTATTAAACAAAAAAATGGTAGCAGAATGGATATTGAAGTATTCTGCTGAAATCATTTTTCATATTAAGGAGACATTAGTTCTTAATGACATCCTTTAATTATGAATGATTAAATAAGGCAGTTTGCACATGAGTGTTTGGTATTCTAAAACCCAACTTGAGCACCTGTGGTCAATGTCTTGGTGGGTGGTGGTTGTCTGAAGTGCATCCTCTCATTCCGGGTCACTTGTGTTACCCAACACTCTGCACATGGAGCAGTATTGGGATGACTGTCTAGATATTGCATGTTGCTTTTCCTAAGGATTCTTGACAAATTATTGAAGTTTCCTCATATACAGTCTGGCCAGTGGGATCATCAGTATGGTGGAAGCCATACAAGTCAGATACATGCCCTGAAAACAAATATTTAATGTTTCCACTTTCTCCTAGAGTAGTAGAGCCCCTAAGAACTATACTTTAGGCTGAGGTCAGACATGATAAGTTTAAAAGGAGCTCTAATTTCTTGAAACACTCCAGGGTATATGCCATGGACCTTTGTGCCTCCTCCTGCTGGCTGTGAGCTATTATCATGTAGCTGTCTGTGGATGGGTAAATAATAAATGCCCTTGGTTCTTCACTGAGCCCTTACTAGATCCAGCCATTTTGTTAATACTCTGTATGCAGAAGCTAAACCAGAGTGGAAGGAGTAACTTCATAATGCTGTTCATGGATCTGAAGGTAAGGGTTGCTGCTGTATATACCTTTTCCCAACCCAGTCTATTAGCCTATTTTCAGGATTATCCATACGTCTCAACTGTCCAGAATTTTGCAGAAGGTCCAGATTTTTTCCTCACAAAATTATTATTCTAATGTCTTTCTAAGTTTATAAGAGCAATAGTTACATTTTTGTTCCTATTTTAGGCCGTTATTCCACCATTACTTTGGATTTGTCCAAAATTCTTGCACTGAGGGTTTGAGTGGTATGATCATTATGAAGTGTGTTGCTCCCTGGGGCCAGTTTAACTCCCATAGCAGTATCCATGGACACCATAACTGGATCTATCACTATGTTTTATACAGGAACCTGTGATGATCTCATACCTTATAAATATGGTCAGGCCTCTTTGTTGTATTTTCCAGACATCTAGCAAGGCTTCCTCAACTAGAAGAATAGCTATAGGGTTAGGAGTTTCTAATCCCAGAAGGCCCAGTTATCTCTTCCAGGGTGCAGAAGCCACTCTAGACCACCATTTGGTCTATCATAAGTGAGAAAGTATTCCCAAATAAAATCTCCTCTAGAGTAGTTCAAAAAGACACAACATCCTCTTTATTTGTGTAACACTTTACAGCTGAAGAGAGTTGAGCTCTATAGCCTAGCTCATCTCCTTCCACTGAATAAGTCGAGTCAATTTTCCTTTTCACAGAAGGGACCACAGACACAGATGACTGGTCAGTTATGGGCTGTCTGTGTTATATAAAGCTCAAAAAATCCATCCTGATCCTGTCTGGAACACTCAAGGAAGGCCTGGTGGAGGGGGTCAGGGACAGACTCATTTGGTGGCAGCAGGTGAGGTGTGGTTGACTTCCTAACCTTGGTGGCAATAGTCATTTTTCTTTGGGAGTGGTCACCTGTACCGTAGCCTTAATGGGGGTACTCCTAAGCTCTTTAACTAACATGGGAGGGATACAGCCCTCCCTTTCCATAATTAATCAGCAGAGGCCTAGCTTAGTTGATAATGTTGTGATTTTATCCTACACATTATAAGCATTGGTAGTGATAGTCCCTATGGGAAATCTGTGTCCCACATGACCACCACATATCTTTCAGTGGAACAAACATACCATGTATGCATCCATATGTTAAAACACCAACAAGAATCTGTTGACCTTAAGAACTTATCACTGCTAAAAATATTACAATAAAATGTTCCCAGTGAGGTACTTTGCTGCTAAGTCTTATGTGTCCTTTGGCCTTGGCTGATTCTAGGTGAATGTTTTTTTTTCTCTCAAAATAATGTATACATATGCCTGCATCAAGACAGAATTAAAGATAGTGCAGGCATCTGACACCTTTATACTAGGATGCACCAAAGTTGAATGGAAGATGGAATCTCCTTGCCTTGGAGATGGAACTATGGTCTGCTTTGAGAATTTGGTCAAACATTGGACTTGGCCTACTGTAAAGATCCCTTTTCTCAAGACTGCAACAGTGAAACACATGAAGGACACTGAGAAGGTGACAGAAGGGAGAACCAACAGTGGTACTGAGAGGTGTGTTATCTATCCTCCCCATTGCAGTGATCAGTAGATTTCTATATAGATTAATATTAAGTGCAATGAAAACTGGAATTGCTGTGACTGAATTAACATAGCAACTGGGAAAAAGTGCTGAAGGTAAAGGCGGAGGTGAATGATAAAGGCAAGGGTCTAATGACAGATCTAAATAGAATAATGGACTGATTTTGTAAGTGCAGTTTTAATTTAATATGAATATATAATTTCATAAAAAATGCAATAAGCCACTTTGTGAGAAACAAAATTAACCATGAAAATTAAAGGCCAATGTACAAAAAAAGAAGTAGTGGCTGAACTCCAACAAGACAGACACCTAAAGTCAGAAAAAGAGTGATAATAATAATAATAATAATAATAATAATAGTAATAATAACAATAATAACAATAACAATAGTAATAATAATAATAATAATAATAACAATAACAATAACAATAATAATAATAATAATAACAACAATAATAATAACAATAATAATAATAATAATACAGAACACAAATAACAATAATAACAATAATACTAATAATAATAACAATAGTAATAATAATAATAACAATAACAATAATAATAATAACAATAATAATAATACAGAACACAAATAATAATAATAGCAATAATAATAATAATAATAATAATAACAATAACAATAACAACCATAACAATAGTAATAGAAGGAAAAAGTGATCAAACAGGAAAGCAGAACAAATGGATGATGAATAAAAAATAATGAAGGACATAAACTGATACAACACACATGGAGAAAAACTGAAAAAAAATGTTTAAATATTGGCCAGAGTGGCAGGAGACACAACGTTCCTAAAAAGGGCAGTAGCTGTTAAAGAAGATGTTCTAGAGAAAATCTAACAGGAAAGTCATTTAAGACAGAAAGAAAATTAAAGAGTCCCAGCAACAGTTAATGCAGGACAAAAACTACTAGACTAAAGGATAATCCAGACAACTAATAAAGTCATTCCAGATGGAGAACTTTGAAAGTACCAGAAATGGATATTTAATTTATTTTACTCTTTTATTTGTCTTTGTTGACGTTGATAGCCCAACTGGGCAAAACCCATTTTCAGCAGATGTCTGGGAAGAAAAGCTCCATCACAAGTACATACATTCTTCAAATTCAGTTGCACCATCACAACTATTTACACATTTGACATCACATTACATTTTCGAAGTACAAGCATCATTAAGTTTACAATATACGTTTACAGCTTAGGAGATGCATTTGCTATAACAGAAATAAGAAAGTGTTGTTCAGATTGTTAGATAGATAGGATCCACAAAGCTTTCATCCTTGCATAATCAGGAACTTCATCAGAATAAAGCAATTCAGTTTACGAGGCATTAATTGCTATAAATTCAAGTACTTATAAATGTTGCAGTGTAGAAACCTGCCACCTTTCTTAGTACACAGGATACCGGTATATTCTGATGAAGTTCCTGATTGTGCAGGAACGAAAGCTTTGTGGATCCGTTTTTTAATAAATTTTCTTCGTGAATTACCTACTGTGGTTCCTTTGCTTTTACAGTGCGTTCTCAGCTCCGTGTTTGTGCCTGTTTTCTTTTTTGCTGTGGTTTTTGGTGCTGTTTATTCGAGTGCTTGAGGTGTTAGTGCATTGGGATGTTGTGTTGAATAAAGTATATTATCAGAGTAGAAGTTTGTTTAGCTAGAAAAAAGATAGCAGAGATGTAGCTATTTATTAGTAAGATATAGGATAAGGTAGAGGGAAAAAAAACTGGATTAGAAGAAAAGGAAAAATGATCTCAGATTCTAGGTGGAGAAGTGCAATATCATAGGTCACTACAGAGCTGAAAGGATAAAATGAGAGAGGAAGGTATTTAGTTAGGGCAATATGAGTGAAGTTTTCCTCAGAGTCTGGGTCCATAACTCTCAACCTCTTAGTGGAAGAAATCTGAAAAAACCCCAACAAAATGGGAGGACAACGGCTGAAAAATAAGGGGCATATTTTAAATATTGCTCTTATAAACTTGGAAATTTGCTAGAGTAAGAGTTTGTTTTAACATATATTTTCTGTAGGATTTGAAGTCCAAAACTCAAATGTATACCATTATTTATTTATTTTATTTTTTAATTTACATTTGTTAACCGGGGGTGACTGACTAAGCCGAAAAGGCCCCTTTTCAGCAGAGGCCCGGGGAGAAAAGCTCCACATAGAAAAATAACAGATACATTTAGTTATTTAGACATGATCAGTATACACACAAATTACAATAGACATGTTTTTACAGTGGTATGCAGCACATCAACAGTTACAGTGGAGAGAACAAGCAAAAAAATATTAATTTAAAAATAAAGGTAATTAATAGATTTGTGGTGCATAGCTGAAATTTGGAACATGGGTATAATACATAGATAGTATACAGGTACAGTACATACATTGTAGATTAGCCAGTGTTTATGAATGAGTGAAAACTAGGGTCTATATTACAAACTCGAATGCTTACCTTATCGAATCCCTGAATGTCGACCTGTCCTCATCGAAATGTGAAAACATCAAACGTCCAGAAGACCGAAACCGGAAACATCGAATCGTCATGGTTGGCCTTCTGCGGTATAGCTCCGTAAGGTAAGTGCACGATAGTTACGGACCTTAGGGCTAGGGTGCAGGTTAAGGTAAATGCATAGATGGTAATGTATGTTAGAGTTAGTGTAGGGGTTTGTTAAGTGTATGTGTGTGGATTATTTAGTTTGTCTGGGTTTAGCTTTTTAAGGTAAGTGTGTGATAGTTACGGACCTTAGGGTTAGGGTGCGGGTTAAGTTAAGTGCATACATGTTGGTACATGTAAGATTTAGTATAGGGTTAGAAGTAGGGTTTAGTTTAGGCTAGAAGTAGGGTTTTGGTTAGTGTATGCATGTGGTTTATTTAGTTTGTTTGTGTAGGTAGTATGTAGTGGGCGGCGGGGTGGGACAAGTATGATAGTTCGACGTTTTGAATTTCGCGGTTTAGGGCATTCAGTGTTTATGCGGTTCGATGAAGAGGGGTCGACGTTTAGGGATTCGATAAGATAAGCATTCAGGTTTATAATATAGACCCGAAAACTATTATCAAGTACTCTACATTTAGTACTTAGTGACTTCAACCCTGAGATCACCCCAGTGATTTGCCAGAAAACAGCAAATTTTATGAGGAAGAGACTAAAAGTATGAGCCAAAAATCTGGATATTGTGCAAAAATCTGGACAGTTGAGAGGTATGACTGGGTTAGGCCAGATGTGATATGAAGACATGTTAGGAAAAAAGAGCAAATGTGTGTTAATGCAGCTAAGAGTGTGAATGAAGAAGGATGAGTAGCATACCTCTCAACCTCTTAGAGCAAGAAAGCTGGACAAAAACATAAATAATGGGGGGATAAAGGCCCAAAAATAGGGACACTTTTTAAAATATTGCTCTTGCAAACTTAGAAAATTGATAGAATAACAGGTTTTGCATTAATGAATTTTATGAAGGGCAAGAGGTCTGAAACTCAAATGTCTGTCATTATTTTCTCATTTCAACCCTCAATGATTTGCCAGAAAAAACACAATTTTATGAGAAACAGACCAAAAATATGAGACGAAAATATATACAGTTGAGAGGTATGATGAGTAGTAAGAAACATGAATTTAACAACAGAGATTTAGCTTGGAGAAAACAAGGCAGTTGGAGCATGACTGAGTAAGGGATTGCTTAAGTAATATTTTGAAGCTAGGGAGTTATCTGGTCATTTTTACGTTTGAATTTATTGCATTCCAGAGCTTGG
This sequence comes from Protopterus annectens, assembly GCF_019279795.1. Classification (NCBI taxonomy): domain Eukaryota; kingdom Metazoa; phylum Chordata; order Ceratodontiformes; family Protopteridae; genus Protopterus; species Protopterus annectens. The sequence goes on along the minus strand of NC_056747.1, from coordinate 55,330,527 downwards.
AGTCATAACAGGAATATAGGCAGTCCTGTTGGACTTTCTTACGAATAATAAGGATTGTTTTCTTGAGAGAAGGTCTCTTGTGGCAGAGTAAAGCACAAGGATATTTTGCAGAATTGAGGAATTTTCAGGACTATAGATTATTTTGCGTGAAGCAACAAGTTGAAAATACGATAAATAGTTGCTTAGTTCGAGCCACCTGAGCTGGTTTAATCAGTGATGGTGCTGGGTTCTATATGGGATGTTGGTAACGCATTTTGTGATTTTGTTATAACAGGAAGTAAGCTTAGATTTAAGTGCTGAGTTATATTTGTTAAGGAGGGGTAGCCATAGGTATTTTAAGGGATCTTAGCTTTTGGCAAGTTTTTTATGTTTTGTAAAATATGTTATTGAAATTTAAGGCTGTCATCTATTACAGTACCAAGTAGTTTAGTGTCAGTTACTGTTTCACTTTTGATGTTATTTGATGATGCAATATTGACAGATTGTTTGTGGTTATGATATGTTTGGTTGTGAAGATCATAATTTGGTTTTGTTAGGATTAAGGAGAAATCAGAATTTTTTCGTCATGTTTCAACAGAAAGGAAATAAATTTGAATGATTTTGTGCAGTTTGTATAATGTTGGGACTGCACATATTATAAATGGGTCATGTGTATACTGTGTGGCAGTATGAAGCTTCTTTAAGCAGGTGTTGAAAATCAGGGGTCCTAGTCTGGCACCTTGAGGGGCTCCTGCAGTAACTGATAAAAAGGGTGAATATTCCTGTTGCCATTTAACTGCTTGTGGCCTTCCAGACAAATAACTGAGGAACCATATCAGAGAGGACTGGAGAGACCAACAGAGGATGGTTCAGTAAGTAGCAATTGGTAAGATACTGTGTCAAGTGCTTTTGACAGGTCTAAGAACACGTGGATACGAGTTTGCCCTTGTTCCTGTGCTGGTTTATTGTGTCAGTAAAATGTATAAGAACAGTTGCTGCACTATTATTGGGTCTAAAACCATGCAGATTTTTGAAGAAAAGGTTATTTACATGAATATGATGTATAACCTGTGCATGGATGTAATCTCTGAGGATTTTGATAGTGGAGAAAAAATAACAATATGTCTATAGCTGTTAGAGTCAGTTGATGTGGAAGTGCAAAGTCAGGAGGTGGAGAGGAACTCTTTTACTTGCAGCTTAAATAAATGAATGTTATATAAACCTAGATTGGCGCATGGTTCATATTCCAGACTTTTGCTACACAGTGTGAGTACAGACTTTGATGGCAGGTTTTGTAAGGCGTATTGATGTCAAGCAGCTATATGTCAGAAGATCAGTAATTGATTTCATTTGTTAGCCATTGTGCAGGGTGGAGAAATGTGTAAATAAAAGCTGGGTATAATTTAGTTAGTAGGATTATTTTAGCCAAGTTAAGAGTTTTTAGTGCAGAACAGTGATGTGCTCTATGACTTGTATGAACTGGAAATCTAGCTACCTTGTTGTCAGTGGCTTTGAAATTAAATATTGTGGTGCCACTTTTGTTGAGGATGAGCAGTGTTTAAGTTTGGATAATATATATATATATATATATATATATATATATATATATATATATTTTTTTTTTTTTTTTTTTAATGAAGGAGGTGTGTCACAAAGGAGGTACTGCCAGCACAGCCAGATGGAATTTTGTAAATGGTTATGTGTCATTTGTGAATGTCAACATGCTTCATGTAAGATGTTTGTGTTACAAATGCATTAGAACTGTATGTCTGCATATATCAAACTAGGTTTTTACAGATGTGTGTTAAAAATATATTCTATAAAGTACTGAGCTTAAAATGGATCCCCAGTGTGCCCTGCTGGAAGAAAACAGAAATGTGCATACACTATTGTAACTGTTTAAATGTATATATTTTAACAGTGGAAACTGGAACACAGGGGGTTAACTTAATTCCAGAAAAACTTCAGAAAAATAACTGAAATCAAATTACTTCATGACAGGAAGAGACAGGATGACTATACTAGGGAGCTCTTTGTGTTGTCTTGAAGGATAAATAATTACTAGGCTTGAGATGTGGACGTGTTTTACTGTTTTTTGACTTCCAACAGCTGCACAGATCTGAGGAAAAGCCCTTGTCTATGTATTTTCACAGGTGGATGCTAAATACTGCTAGCTTTCATCAGTGGGGGTTTCCCCTGGGATAGAGTCAGATGACAAGAAATCATGTCATTCTGCAAGCTATCTCAGCAGTAATATTTGAGATATTAATTTAAGAACTCCCTGAGAGAGACTCTGTATTCTGCATTCTGTCTTGGACCTGATAACATCAAGATCCAATCACCATGCCTTGCTATGAGTAAGTAAGTCTAGGGTCATATGTTCATAGGTTCATAGGTTGGTGCTAGGCTATTGGCCCAAGGGCCCATACACGCCTAGCCATAACAATTCCCTGGCTATTCTTCCCACAGTATTTACTTACCTGGACCCCTGTCTAGCAGGGTGACTGATGTGATCCCCAGGGTGAATTTCCTATTTCCCATCCAATCATCAAGGCTCCTTTTATAGAGGACCAAAGAGGTGGTCTGCTTGACATGTATGGGCAATCTATTCCAGAGATTGTGGAGTCTCTGGGTTAGGAACCTATCCCTCCAACATGTTTTGTTCATTGTGATGACAAGGTTTAGATCCCTGGAGCATGTGTCCCTGAGGGATTAGGATTTCTTTAAGTGTAAAATGTCCAACAGCTCTGGGTTTGACATGGCCTTGTATGTTAAGCAGAAATCACCTCTGAGTAGACAATATGTGACAGAGTATAGGTGGAGTTTTTTTAGACGGTCAGCATAGGGCATCTGCTTTAGGCCTGTGATTCTTTTAATGAGGTATTTCTGCAGCCTTTCCAGTTGTTGCAGATGTCTTGAGAGGTACATACCAAATGGGGTGCTGTATTCTATAATGGGTCTAAAGGGAACTGTATAAATCTCTTACATATAGTCAGGAATATAGCAAAGTATAGTTTAGATGTTTTCTTTATTTATTTGAGACTATTCTGCAATGTTGTTTTAAATATTTCCTGGGGTTTTGAACTCAGAATCACTGTACATATATAGATGGTTTTCTTGTTTTTTTTTTTATTATTTATTATTAAATATATTTAAACCATTTATTGTGACTGATCTGTCTAGAGATATTTAAGTTCTGAAAGTACTTGCATATTTATTTGGTGACACTGTGTAGACCACTCCTAATAGCCTTGCTCTTGGTCAAACTACCATTTGTATTAATAGTAACATTACAAATTAAGATTGGACACCCTTTGTTAAGAGCCTTAAAGTTGCTGATAAGGAGTTGGCTGGTGGCAGTGATAACTACCTTATAGTCTGGGCAAAAGAGGGCATAGCTAGTAAACCTGTGCCAGCCTCTCCTATGTGTGTGTGTGTAAAAATCAAACCTCAAGGATTGTGTGTGTATGTAAGCTACTTGGGTAGGGACATGAAGCACTGGCTGGACAGAGAGGATGCTGCAGATCTTGGATTGGCCATTCAGCTGAGATATGAACTCAATAGCTGTGCCAATGGGGAGCTTACTGGGGATCTGGAGAAAGAGGAAAAACACAGCCACGGACTGACTGTGGTCTCTGTGTGCTCTTAAGGAAATTTGCAGTTGATGCATATATCTGCATCTGGAAAAGCTGTGTGTGTAACTTGTAATCCTCCCAGTGTACATCCTCCACTGCTGCCAGTGTTGAGAATTGAGGCTCCTTGACTGCAGGTCCAGTGGAAGGTCGTCACTAGGTGGTAACTGGTTTTAGTGTGAGGGTGAGGGTATTAGCAGATGAGGGTAGACATGAGTCAGAGGAGTCAGGAAATGATTCATTGGTGAGGGCAGCTATGCTGTCAATGAAGTACGAGTTAAATGCTTCCATGGGGTAGTTACTGGGACATGGGTTATGATCATTGTTAGTTCCATGGGGTAAAATGTGTTTAATGGATGATGTTCTTTTCAGGGTGTATATCAATAGTTATTTTATAAATCTTAATAACAATATTTCTGGTCAAGGTCAACTTGCTCTTTGGTAAGGTTACGGAGTTCTTCAAAGTGCTGTAGATTTTGTAGAGTTTTAAGTTTTTTCACTCTTTCCATGCCTTGTTTTGTATCAGACTTCTATTCTGATTAGTAAGCCAAGGGGCAAAGTTAGATTTTCCTCTCTTCTTACATAATGGGGCAAGGTGGTTTAGGATGCTTAAAAAAATTGAATTGCACATTTCTACTGCCTCATCAGTGCAAAGCTTTTAGAATAGTCCAGTTAACTGAGTTAAGAGCAGCTAAAATGATTCAGGGTTAAATTTTGAGAGAGCAGAGTATTTTTGAATACTTGTTATTTCGCACAGAGAGTAGCACATCTGACAGCATATGTTGGACAGCTATCACTAAAAGATACCAGATGCATTCCTGATGTAGTGCCTGATAGCATATGTAGGACAGGGATCACTAAAAGATACCAGATGGGTTCTTGATGCAGTGCCTGATAACACATGTTGGACAGGGATCACTAAAAGATACCAGACGCATTCCTGATGTAGTGCCTGATAGCATATGTAGGACAGGGATCACTAAAAGATACCAGATGGGATCTTGATGCAGTGCCTGATAACACATGTTGGACAGGGATCACTAAAAGATACCAGATGGGTTCCTGATGCAGTGTCTGATAGCATATGTAGGACAGGGATCACTAAAAGATACCAGACGCATTCCTGATGTAGTGCCTGATAGGATATGTAGGACAGGGATCACTAAAAGATACCAGATGGGTTCCTGATGCAGGGTCTGATAGCATATGTTGGACAGGGATCACTAAAAGATACCAGATGGGTTCCTGATGCAGTGTCTGATAGCATATGTAGGACAGGGATCACTAAAAGATACCAGACACATTCCTGATGTAGTGCCTGATAGCATATGTAGGACAGGGATCACTAAAAGATACCAGATGGGTTCCTGATGCAGGGTCTGATAGCATATGTTGGACAGGGATCACTAAAAGATACCAGATGGGTTCCTGATGCAGTGCCTGATAACATATGTAGGACATGGATCACTAAAAGATACCAGATGGGTTCCTGATGCAGTGCCTGAAGCATATATAGGACAGGGATCACTAAAAGATACCGGATTGGTTCCTGATGCATTGTATCTGCAGGGATCAGAGACAAGAATACAGTCAAGAATGGGACTAGTATACAGAGAATTCTTATAGAAAGTGCTTGAAGCCGTGAACGTTGATGCTACAAGAAGGATAATTAGAAGTGAAAGTACTTCAGCTGATATTGGCATCACCCAGGATGACTGTTTATTGGTAACAATGTGTGAGATCTAGTACAGGATGTTGTCAAGAGTGGATCTATTGATTCCAGGAGGGATATAGACATATACATATGCATACATATGCATACATACATATATATATATATATATATATATATATATATATATATATATATATATATATATATATATATCCCAGGATCCCCAAGATTACAAACAAAAAATGCTAAAATCTTTCCCTGACATAGAAAACTACCTCACCAGCCATTAACTCATACTTAACCTCAACAAAACCAAGTTAATTGTTTTCAGTTACAATAAACCCAAAACATGTTTGACTCCACTTTCTATCCTTTCCAAAGCCAAACTTCTAGGTGTCATAATCGATGATAACCTAAGGTTTGACACCCACATCTCCATCACTATCAAAAAATTCCACTCCAAACTTGGCACCCTTTACAGAATTAAACCTTACCTTCCAGACAAAGCCAGACTAGCCACTGCCTGCACACATCTACTCTTCACATCCTCTATGGCTCCCTTGTATTTACAAACATTCGTTAATCTGACCTAAATAATCTGGAATCGTGGTAGAACAAAATCGACAAGTTTGCCACAGGCCACCCTTACAGAACCCACCACTGCTCTGTAGTCTCCCAACTTAAATGGTTAGAACTGCCATACCTTCTAACATTAACCAACAGTCCATAGCCCACAATATAATTCACAAACCTAACAACTGCCTGGCACTCACCAATCTAGTCCAACCCAACAGCAATCCTAGAGCTCTAAGATCCTCAAATAAACTACTGTTAAAGATTACCCAAGCCCACAACACACAGGGCACTGCCCTCTTTTCACATAAAATTGCCAAACTGTGGAACACTCTTCTTCAACCTATGGCTAGAAACCTCAGCATTCATGAGTTTAAAAACTTCCTTAAGGAACATCTAAGAAAACACTGGCTCTGCTCCTGCCATATTCCTGGTTAAGCTACCTACTACTCCCTTACATTACCCTAAAATAGCTCATTCTCACAGCTACAACTATTAACTGCTGAAGGCTAGCTTGTTTCTACTCTTAGTTTCAGTTATCAATGTATACATACATACTGCTTTGTCTTTAACTGTTATGTAGACTGCATTTCTCTGTCTTGCAATTACTGTATTACACTGTTCTCACTACTAGCTCATGCAGTCAGTTTTTATCATTGTGCCATTTTTTGTTAAACTTGTTAATTATTTGCTAATTATTTTTACAACTAATTTCTTTACTGACTTGCTTTGTACATTGTTGATTAACACTTGCTCAATTTAATTGTTTAATACTGTCTATTTTATGTATGGAGATTTTCTCCCTGGGCCTCCACTGAAAATGGGCCTCATACCCAGTCAGACATTACCCGATAAACAAAATAAATAAATAAAAATAAATAAATATAGATAGACATATATATATAGATATATGGATCTACTTCAGTAGATCGAAATACCATAACACCAAAACTTAGAAACTCAAGACAAAAAGACTGCTAATAAACATCAATGAAACTTAACAATGACAAAACTTTAAAAAATCGAAACACCTAATGAGCATGCTCAAAAGCACTCCGAGATCGAGCTGAAATCAGAAAAACAACCTCTACATTTAAACACATCGTTTAAACCAGAAATAACCTTTTCATTGTTTTTGCAAGGGGGGGGGCAATTCCCTTCAGCACCCCCACACCCCCTGAAAATTTTATATACCAACTCCAAGATCACACTAGAGTGGGGAAAAGGGTAAATTTCCCAATTCCTACTTTACTGCGATCTTTACTCACAATCCTTAAAAACTTGAAAAATTTTCCCATACACGATATGTTTAAATGAAGAAGCTGATCTTCTAACAGCATAGGATCATAGGACCACAGGATCATAGGAAGTTACTAGGCTATTAGCCTTCAGGGCCTTACAAGCCTAGCCAAGAATTTAGCCCATGTTCCAACAAGTCAACACCCTTAGACACTGTCCAGCAGGGACACAGGTGGAATCCCAGGGGTGTATTTTCTGATCCCCATCCAGTTATCCAGGTTGCGCTTAAAAAGGGTTAATGAGGTACTCTACTTGATGTGGAAAGGGCATCTATTCCACAAACGGTGGAGTCTCTGGGACACAAACCTGTCCTACCAACAAGTCCTATTGATGTCACAGACCAGGTTGAGGTCACATGTGCGAGTTAATTGAGTGGAGCTTGACTTGCGGATATGCAATAGTCTCATCAGGGCAGGGTCTGAGATTGCTTTGTATGCCAGACAAAGGTCACCTCTGACTAATCTGTAGAAGACTGAGTAGATAGACAGCGCCTTTAGCCTATCTGTGTAGGGTAAATGTTTGAGGCCCTGGATTCTCCTGATGAGGAACTTCTGTAGACTCTCCAGCTGCTGCATGTGCTTTGTGAGGTATATGCTGAAAGGGGCATTGTACTCAATAATGGGTCTTATAAGGGAGGAATACAGGGATGTTATGACCACCTTGCCCCTGGATGAGATACCCTTACTAATGAGGTGGGCCATGCAGAAATCTTTCCGTACAACAGAGGTAACATGGTGGCCAAAAGTCAGTTTGCTATCAACCTGGGTGCCCAAGCCCCTCACGATTGATTGCATGCTTAGGACCTTATTATCACTGTAATCATTTGTTGGGACATCATTCTCCCCAAAGGGGAAGATGATGCATTTTTTGGCATTCAGTTTGAGGCCATGTTTCTGGCACCATTCATTTGTTTGGGTGAGATCTTCTTACAAGATGTCCACATCACTAGGGGAATTGATGACAGCACCCAGCTTGCAGTCATCTGCAAACTTGGTCAGCCACATCCCACTGGTTTTGGCCTGCACCTCAGAAAAGTATATCCCAAACAGCAGAGGCCCCAAGACTGATCCCTGGGGTACACCGCTCATTACAGGTCTACTTCTTGAGGTGACTTCCCCTATTTTGACTAGGTGGGTTCTATCAGTGAACCAGTTTACTACCCATCTGGTAACATATGGATTGATGCCTAGTTGAGAGAGTTAATCTATTATACCCAAGTGGGGAATATTATCGAAGACTGACCAGTCAAGGTTGGCAGTGTGCACCATCTTCCCCTCATCCATGGCCTTGGTGACTGTCTCAAAGAAGTAGACCAAATTTAACAGGCATGACCTCCCCTTGACAAACCCCAGCTGTGTGGGATTGAGTGTCTGGAGGTTGCCAATGTCATTGTTAATGAGGTCCATGATAATACACTCCATGGTCTTGCAGATCATCAGGCTAGTAAGGCTGATGGGTCTATAATTTCCTGGATTAGTGGATGCTCCCCTTTGTGCAAAGGGATGACAGTGGCTGTCCTCCATTCAGATGGGATGAAGCCAGTACTCAGGCTTTGGTTGAGTAGGGTGCCTAATGGTGCTGCAAGTTCCTGCCTGAGTTCATGTAGGAAGCAGCCTGGGATGTTATCAGGTCCCATGGAGGCTGTATTGTTTGCCTTTGAGAGGGCAGTGATTACTTGCTCCCTAGAGATAAAGGGATGGGGACAGGTACTGGGGATGTCCTGTTTTACTGATAGGGGACAGAAGAGTGAAGTTTTCACTGAACCCGTCTGCCAGCAGGTTGGCTATATCTAGGACATTTTTGTATGTGGTGTCCTTGACCACCAGTTCTGGGCAGATCTTAGTACTTCCTTTGACATTGCGGACATATTTAAAGAAGGTCTTATGATTGTCTTTAGTAGATGTGCCCAGTTTGGACTTGAAGTTTGCTTTGGAGGATTTCACTAGTGCTCTTATTTGTTTGTTCAGGCTAAGGAGAGATTGATTCCAATTAGCCACCTGTTCCTTCTTGGTCCTGGACAGCAATTTTTTTCCTTTTGTTATAGAGCTTATTTATTGTAAATGTTCACCAGACAGGTTTACTCTTCCTTGAGGAGAATGATTTCATCCTGTCTGGTATTTCTGATTCCATGCAGCTATATAAATGCTCATATATTACTTTGGTGTAGGTTTGGATATATGTGCCAGTTCCTATGGAGGGGGAAGGGGCTGTTAAGCTGTTTATACCTTCCCTCAGGAGGTTGTAATCAGCTTTGGAGAAGTTTTTTGTTTGACCCTAGCTGTGGGGGGCAGGGGGGAGTGGGGGATATGGTGACTTTGAAAGTGACTGCTTTGTGGTCGGATCTTACCAGGGATGATGACACTGTAGGGATGCTGCAGTGGTTACCCATGTTGGTTAATACCAAATCCAAGATATTTTCACCTCTTGTGGGGGTGTTGACCAACTGGTCCAAGGCATTTGTATTAACAAAATCAAGGAATCTCTGGGCATTTGTGTTTTGGCATGAGTATTTATTCCAATCTATGGTTAGATAGTTAAAGTCGCCCAGGATCAGGGTAACGGGTTGAATCTTGATAGATTCAAAGAGGTCCAGATAAGTGGTGTGGACATCTTGAGTCAAAGTTGGAGGCCTATAGCTAGTTATGATTTAAATAGGGTCTTGTCAATTATTAACTGCACCTGGAGTGTTTTCTGTGCGTCATACTGTTTGACCAGCCTGGAGGTGTGTATGTCTTTTATATATATTTTCAGTCCATATATTTCTAGTTAATCACTGTATATTAATCAGATCAGACAATGGTAGTAGAAGTAGCGAACGTAAACTCGTCAAGTCAAAAAGTAATAATAGAAAATATATAATTCTACAGCATTACTAAGTATTTGAAAGTAATCCAAGCAAGGCAGGCTGTCTGTTTCCAGTCGAAAATCCTTTATTAAGTACACAGACAAGCGATCCAAGTAAAACAAAAATAGAGTAATAATTTCCTCACAAGCTTTCTAAATATATATATACTTTTTATCAGGCATGGGAGTGATTTATTGTGCTGTAAAACAAAGTGTTATTGGTACACATGTTAAATTCGCATCCCTTCCCCCATCAGTGTGACATTCGAGCTGGTCCTGCCCTAACTAGTAGCTGTCATAATAATATATAGCCCTAATGTACATTAATGGTACATCTTATTTAACCAAATTATTAAGTAGATTATTAAGTCTGTGATTTTATCCAAGGCAATATACTACATGGCTGGAAATATATCAACCTTAGTTCATTTTGCGATCAAACATTATATATAAATATATACATATACATTTTGCATGTAAAAATCAGTTTCTATTTTCATAACCTATTGTTAACAAAGATCTATATATAGAATATATATATATATATATATATATATATATATATATATATATATATATATATACACACACACATAAATTCTACAAAGGAGTTTGTGGTCATTTAATTTTATATAGGAGGTAATTAGCTATGTATTATTTAATTTGAGAAGGGTCTTTGATAGCTACCCATCCAGCTTTTTTGTTTAGCCTGTCACCTCTAATGTTCCTTTATCCTGGGGGAAGAATTTGAGTCTTTTGTATGAGGTTTTAGCCATGTCTGATTAAGAGTAGCAATATCTGATGCTTTATGAGAGACCCAGACATGCAGTTCAGTCATTTTTATTACGAATACAACATGTATTTATTGAGATAAAGTATAGTTATTTGGAGTTAGTAGAGGTGGCCACAGGGGATGTGAGTGACAGTTTGGTTTTATTAGTTAATACCCTATCTACATTTGATTAGTTAATATTCAATCTAAAGTTGATTGTTATTCCTTTATGTGTTCTAGCTGCAGATGTGATTAATTGTTTGAAACCATGAAGATTTACCAACTCTGTTGGGATGTTGTTAATTGCTAGTCTATGTTTAAGCCTCCTAGTATTATGATTTCACATTGGGTCTGTTGGAATATCCAGTGGGGAAAAAATCCATAGTTGCAATGTTTTTACCTGAAGGAATGTAAATAGATGTGATCCAATTTGTTTTTCTGTTGTTGATGTTGGGAAAGGATATGAGGCTTTTTCAATTAAGAACTTGTGGTGTTTCCTGTGAAGAAGGTATCACATTCAGGGAGTTTTTATTGGTTACCATTTGTTATGTCTATCCAATCTGTGTATACTATATGTAAGGGGAGAGATTTCAGAGTTCGCTATTTCCTTTTTTAACCAGGATACAGCGGCTATGTGTATAACAGAGGAATATGCGAATATGTATAGGTGGATGGCTTTGATTTTGTTGCACATGCTTCTAAAGTTCATATTTATAATGAGAAGGCCTGATTTGTTTAATAGGTGTTATAAGATTAGGTTTCATTTAAAGGCCTAGAAAGGCAACCATATTAAAGCAGACATATATCTTCATTATATATTTTACATGCAGATACAACAGAAAAGAATGTTCCAGTAACTTTTAGTCAAGTATACTGGTAAGACTAAAATATGCTAACAGAATGTGCAGTACATTAAGTACAAACAGGCTTGGGGGTGGTCACGGTGGTGCAGTGGTTAGCATTGTCGCCTCACAGCAAGAGGTTCTCCGGTTTGATCCTCGGCTGGGGTGCCTTCTGTGTGGAGTCTGCATGTCCTCCCTGTGGTTGTGTGGGCTTCCTCCGGGTGCTACAGTTTCCTCCCACATCCCAAAGACATGCTGTAGCTGGATTGGACACTCCAAATTGGCCCTAGGTGTGAGTGTGTGCATGTGTGTGTCTTCCGTGGAAGGTTGGGCGCCGGGCTGGCAACTCGACACCGTAAAACTCCACTGCCAATCATGAGCGAACAGGTGATCTGCTGTGGCGACCCCTAACCTGGAAAAAGCCAAAAGAAGAAGAAGAAGGCTTGGGAACCAAGGTTAAAGAATCATGCAGAAAATTAGAGGGTTGTGGCTTTATTGGGAGACAGATTTCAGACACATGAGTCTGTAAGTTCGTTCACACTCATAAACAGAAAGTCATTACAGTGCAGTACACAAAAGTTCAGTACAGACACTCAAGAATGAGTGCAGAAGTCAGGTCAAATATCCAGCATTCCAGAATATTAAGTATTTTATTCAGGAGGAAAGAAATAATTCTGAGCATAATGAGTGCAGAAGCTACGGACATTATAATGCTGTCGATTTCAGTTTATCAGCACTGTTATTGGAGACAGTAAGATTTGATCCAGATATTGTTGACATCTACCTCCACTGTACATAATAAAACATTCTTAACCAAATTACAGTCTAGGCAGACTTTTATTCTGAAAGGTACACAAAGATTTAGAACATAAAGGAGAGACTAGCATCTGTTCAGCACAGTTCTGGGTAATTAAAAATAAAGACATTCATTCCAGTCTCATTCCAGTTTCTTCCAATTATTTCCAGTTCATTTCGGTATTCTACAGTCCTATCAATTCTTACAAATGGGAAGAAGTGGTTGTGGTCTTTTATAGTGGGTTATTGCTAATGGTGGCATGATGTAGAGTAGAGCTGCAGTTTGAGTGAACGTGTCCACTGATTTTCCTGGTTGACACATTGTGGAGAAAAGTATGGAATGAGATACATTGAAGATTTAGTCTTGGTGGTGTTTTTTGGTGGTGTAGTTTGAGATCTGGTACATATAGCTGAAACTATTTAGAAAAATAGTTTGGTAAAGGCTGTGTTGTGATAAAAGAAAGGCAAACTAGATGATAATTAAATATGGGTTTTGTAGGTGTGATGATTGTATACAGTAGTGTGATATGATATTTGGTGTGAAAGGTAAGAACAGTAACAAAACAGTAATATGGCCTGAGTAGGGGTCATTTCTCTAGTGAATAAGGTGTAATAGTTTGCAAATAGGAGTTGATGGTCAGGGTCAGAAGTAGGACTGTTTTACACTGATGTAAGGTAGTTGGATCAGTGTTAGGTAGCGAAGGATGTGTCTATTAAAGGAATTGGACAATTAGATTGAGGTAGGCATTGTTTAATTGTACTTGTGGTGTGGCTGGATTGTTGACATAGCAACGGAGGGGTGAGTGGGAACTGGGCATAGGAGAGGGGAGCAAAGTGAGCCCAAGTGGTAGCAAGGATGAACTGAGCAGGCTTACATGTGAAAGCAGGAGAGCATCCATTTTGTACTACGAAAATAATGTATGAAGATAACGTGTAAGTGTTGGCACTGGACTGGGACAGTAAGTAAAGAAAATACATTTCTGCTACAGAGTTTGTTAAGGAGTCATTTGAAGGCACAATGACAAGTACAGGAAATAAACAGAGTCTGATTTAAGCAGAGAAAAGTATGTGTAAGATTGGAGACAGCAAAATGGAATGGCAGCAGTACTGCAGCTAAAGATGTGACCAGACAGATTGTGCCAGTTAATGAAAAGTTAGGACAAGAAAATATTGTTTGCAATTAGTTTATAACCACATCAGTGAACTTGAGTTTCAGGTCAATGATAGCGGGTTTAAGAAAGCCCATTGGAGCTTCATTCTCTAGCCCAGTGTATTCACTATAAGCCTGTATATTGTTGTAGATGCCCAGTGTATTCACTATAAGCCTGTATATTGTTGTAGATGCCCAGTGTATTCACTATATGCTTGTATATTGTTGTAGATGCCCAGTGTATTCACTATACGCCTGTATATTGTTGTAGATGCCCAGTGTATTCACTATATGCCTGTATATTGTTGTAGATGCCCAGTGTATTCACTATAAGCCTGCATATTGTTGTACATGCCCAGTGTAATCACTATACGCCTGCATATTGTTGTAGATGCCCAGTATATTCACTATATGCCTGTATATTGTTGTAGATGCCCAGTGTATTCACTATATGCCTGTATATTGTTGTAGATGCCCAGTGTATTCACTATAAGCCTGCATATTGTTGTAGATGCCCAGTGTAATCACTATACACCTGTATATTGTTGTAGATGCCCAGTATATTCACTATATGCCTGTATATTGTTGTAGATGCCCAGTGTATTCACTATATGCCTGTATATTGTTGTAGATGCCCAGTGTATTCACTATAATCCTGTATATTGTTATAGGTGCCCAAAGTATTCACTATACGCCTGTATATTGTTGTAGATGCCTAGTGTATTCACTATAAGCCTGTATATTGTTGTAGATGCCCAGTGTATTCACTATAAGCCTGTATATTGTTGTTGATACCCCGTGTATTCACTATAAACCTATATATTGTTGTACATGCCCAGTGTATTCGCTATAAGCCTGTATATTGTTGAAGATGCCCAGTGTATTCACTATAAGCCTGTATATTACCGGTTAATTACTGGCTTAGCAGCTGTAAGCTGCCTTTTGGGATAAGTGGGTCTCTCTTTATGTTGTCGCCAGCTGCATTACTTTAGTCTGAGTATACAGGGTTCGACTGTTGCACTTTGCTGGCCTAGTCTGCTCTCCAGATGTCCTGTTAAAAGGACGCCAACGAACATATATCATTGAAGGCCTTTATTTCTCTTTTAAGTTGGATCAATGGTCCTACTAGAGCCTTTAGCTTAATTACTGGCTTAGCAGCTATTTTTCTCTTTCGTTTGTCTCTATAAGGGCACCACATGGCTTTTATATTGTTCTGAAAACTGTTTTGAAAACTGTTCAGCACAAGTTATTGCACAGTATGAACATATCGTAGTTTACCGTGTTAGTCTGTTGAGCCTATATATTATACTGTTGAGAGATTTTATACTATTACTTTATCATTTACCCCTTGCTTTCTGCTGCTTATATTTGGCTCTACTGCTGTATAACCCTCTCAAAAAGACTAGCGTCACTGATAGCATGCTGAACTGCTGAATAAATGTTTTGTTCTATTTAATGGAACCTATAGTGCCTATCTTGCATTGTTCATAGCATAATGCCTGCTGATTTCCATTGTTAATCCCCTAAACCTAATCTTCCTCTACATACTTGCTCCAGACTCATCTAACCATAGCCTCTCTCTAGTACTGAGCTTTGTTACACCCTCCCTTCTTCTCTAAACATCCCTTACCTGCTACCTTTCCCCTCTACATCTGCAATATTAACTAACTCAGTGTTGACTCCCTCTCCTTTACAGTAATCCATCCCGGGTGCTCCCTCCCTGCTTTAAACGGAAAAGGAATACCTCCAGCCATCACCTGAAGACACCCTGAATTGGCCAGCTTGCCTGATACTTAAAAAAATACTACTGAGAAGACCCCCCCCCCAACAAGATTGTGTTAATGTATGTTGCTTAACACTAATTAAATGTAGACTTGATGTACTATCTGTAGAGTTAATCTGCCCTCCCTTGTGCGCGTTCTAGCAGCCTAACGCAGACCGTTTGCCCTCCCCCCCTTCTGTTATTAGTACCCTAGAATATATTTAAACCCAAGACTGGTCCAACTATCCCTGCTGTTTGCTATCTCCTTCTACCATTAGGTGGCAGCATCTACCAATATAAATCTTATATATTCTTTATAATCCCAACAAGTTTTATTTTTTCACAAACAGTTGGTTGTGAGTTAATATCCTTAGACTGTAAATATCTTCTTCCTCCCTGCTAAACCACCATCTGTAAAGGCAGCCTTCATTTTCTGGCTGGAAATATTTGGCTCATACCTTCCAACTACAGCCTTTAAACTGCTCTTTGCTGATAGTTTTTCTGCCATACTCAACTCTAGTGTTCTTTCCCATTCTGTTCGCACTATAGACGCACTCCGCTCCCCTACCTTGCCCCCAATTCTTACCAGTCCCCAGTACTCCTAGCTTTATTCCTATCTTACCCCACCCTCTCAACCTAATTACCCAATACCAGCTCCCCCCATTACTCCTCCCACCTATAGCCATCCTTCTTAAACTCTGTAATCTGTACTCCACCCAATAATTATAGTCCCCTCCTCTTTCCTTAAATCTCTAGAATGCCTCCATCACCTTTTAAACCCTTTCTTCTTCATAGCCTTCTCTATTTTCCTAACCACTCATACCACTCTCTCTTTGCTCCAACATGCCCTCCTCAAGTTATCACACCCTCCAGTCCCTCAGCTCCTCTTTCTGTTCCTACTTCCCTTATACTATGTTACCTCATATTCCACCTATGCTTGTCCAATACCACCTACAAAGACAACTACCACACAAACCTACCTTCTCCCCTCACTCTTACTCCCATTTCCACTCTATCTCCTCTTCTCTCATTCAGCTCAACCCTCTGCACCTATTCCACCCTAAACTCTTCTCCTCTAAAGCCAATACACTGTCACCTGCTCCAATTACAATCTACAAAAATTCATGCCTGGCAGGCCAATATGGCTAAAGGATATCTCCTTCAACAACCTAGTCCAAGATGGTTATATCCATCCTAACCCTGATCCTACATCCTTTATTAACAACACTCATCCCTTACCCTCTTCCTCCTATCTCATCACCCTAAAGATTTTTACAATTAATGCACAAAGTCTAAACAACAAAGCACACCAATTTCAAGCTTGGTTAAGCCATAACCAACCAGATATCTTAGCCATCTCTGAAACCTGGCTCAAGCCCTTTATCTCCGACTCTGAGATTCTGCCCCAAGGATTTCATTGTCTCAGAAATGACCGACTAAATAAAAAAGTTGGAGGCACTGCCCTAGTCTACTCCGACCATCTTACCTTAATTCCCCTCCAAATTCCAATTCCTCAATTCCAGAACACTGAACTAACTGCTGGAATTCTAAAACTAAATAAACATAAAACTATGTGCATCATTGCCCTATATATCTCACCTGGTAATAATATCTCTACACTCGAAAATATTCTCCTATGGGCCTCTACTGAAATTAACTATGAAACTTGTATCCTCGGTGATGTGAATATTGACTGGAATAAAATCAATTGCCCCTCTCCCTCCCTATCCATTAACCTCTATAACTTCTCTCAAATAATCCTCTCCATCACTTGACCTTACAAAATAAACCTTCTCAGATCCACTATAGATTGGATCCTAGTCTCAGATCCAAATAAAATAACCAATTCTGGCACAATTCCTGATACCTTTAGCAGCCACCTCCCAGCCTTCATGCATCGCTCAACTAGTTCCTCCCCACACCAGCATCAGTACATTCAAACTCGTAACCTCAGTAGCTTCAACCCAACTACTTTCTTAAATACTTTTAGACAAATTAACTGGCAAATTGTAAACATCCTTCCTCTTGACAAGGTTATAGAATACTTCAACTCTGTCTTCCTTGATACTTTAAACTCACTAGCCCCACTAAGAAACAAAAGGATACAAACTAAAACTGCTCCTTGGCTATCCAAAGAGACAAAACAGATTATGCACCACAGAGACAAACTATGGAAGCTTTACCAAAACAATAAACTGGACAATACCTTGCTCCAATATAAACAGCTCTGCAACCGTGCAAAACGACTAATCACCAAAGACAAAAAATCCTACTATATCAAACTTCAGTTCAATAACAATAAAAACCCCTAAAAAATTCTGGAACTGAATAAACTCACTTCTCAATCCAGGCTCCAAGAATAATCCCTGTCCTGACCCAAGTAAATCTGACCTCAAACTAGTCTCTGAATTTAACTCATTTTTCATAGAAACTGTTACTACCCTCATCAAGACATTTCCCAATAATAACCCAACTGCTCTACACTCTCCCCCTTCTAACTCGCCTCATCTGTTTGAAGTCAAACCAATCTCCACTAACTTTATAAAAATACTTTTGTCCAGACTTAAACCTTGATCTAATGCTCCCGACAATATTCCCTCTTCCTTCCTAAAATGTGCTGCTGAAGGCATTGGTCTCCCAATCAGCATCATTATTAACCGATCCATAAAAGAATCATATGTCCCCAAACAATCTAATGCTCCCGACAATATTCCCTCTTCCTTCCTAAAATGTGCTGCTGAAGGCATTGGTCTCCCAATCAGCATCATTATTAACCGATCCATAAAAGAATCATATGTCCCCAAACTCTGGCGCTCAGCTTATATTCTTCCTCTTCAAAAAGGAGGCAAAAATACCAACATCTCAAACTTTCGCCCCATTGCTTTGCTCTCACCAATCCCCAAATTCCTGGAAAAATGCATCCACTTTAAACATATGCCTTTCCTGACCCAAAACAATCTTCACACTCCTTCCCAGCATGGCTTCCATCCAGGCCATAGCACAATAACCGCTCTACTCTCTTTCCTAGAAACTGTCAATGAAGCCCGAGATTCAGGACACTTAGTTTCGACTGTTTTATTCTCTGTCATCTCTCAAACTTTAATCTCTCACATAATGCTTTATCCTGGTTCTCCAGCTATCTATCAGACAGATCAGAGGCAGTCAAATGGAAGAACTCCACCTCTTCCTTCCTACCTACCCCAACTGGCGTACCACAGAAATCCATCCTTGGGCCCATGCTTTTTAACATCTTCATCAATAACTTTCACACTGCTATTACTGATGGTAAAATCATTCAATACACAGATGATTCAACCTTAGCCTGCTCTGCCTCAAACCTCTCTGAATTGCTGACTAAAATCCAAACTGCCTTCTCAACAACTGAAAACTGGATGCACCAAAACCACCACTCTCTCAATGCAAACAAATCAAAGATTCTACTATTCCCTCCCACAGAGACCCTCTCCTATGATAAAAACAACTTCAAAGTCTATAGTCAAACCAACTCACCTATAGAAGTGGTCCCCTCTGCCAAACTACTTGGCATTACTGTAGATGAACACCTCATGTTTGATATTCATATTCAACAAAATATTAAGAAAACCCACCAAAAGCTAGGTATGCTGTATAGGAATAATCACTTTCTCTCCAACTCTACCAGGCAAACTCTGGCCTCGACTTATCTTCTTCCTTCCTTATTATACGGAGCCCCTCTCCTAACCAACCTGTCCCCCTCTATCACCTCTAAACTACAAAACGGCTACAACAAAATCTCTAAATTTGCCTCTAAATCTAAAAATACCACCCACCACTGCCTATCCCTACAATCCCTGAATTGGCTTGAACTCCCAAACTACCTAGACTATCTCCAACTCACTACTGCACATAGACTCATATTTCACCCAACAAAATGTCCTGCTCAAACTAACATCCTTCCCCCTATACACCCAACAGAGCTCTCAGATCTGAAAATCAGAACTTAATTACTATCCATAAACCTAAACGTCCTGCTGGCCAACATCTCCTATCTTTCTCACTAGGCAAAAAATGGAATTCCCTTTCCTCCACGCTAAGAACCATACCAAATTCAGAAAACTTCAAAAACCCAACTATTCAAACACCTGTTCACTAAATGGAAATGTACCTGCCTTCACCCAACCTAATCAAAGGGGGTTCTCTCTCTGGTTCCCCAGCTCTACAACTCTCATAGTTATCTTCCTATGAGCCTATCTAAGCTCTCAACAATTTCTAAAGCTTCTCTCTAAGCTCTCAAAAACTCTTACAGCTACCCTCACACAGTCCAACCTTGTAAATAGCATTCTACTGTTGATGTGTGTATGTAAAGCGTATTTACATTTTCTTAAAAGGTTTGTATGTAAACTGTTTCCACACCTAACACATCTGTTTTCCTCACCTAACACATCTGTTTTCCTCAAATGAAACTGTATGATCCCTACCTTCAAGCTTAATGAATTTGTCAACTATGCATGATATTGAATGCATTTGTGAGTAACTATTCTACATAATATTATCTTTAATATTAACTATCAGCTGTATCTAAATTGTATAATACATCTTGCAGCTTTTCTCCCCGGGCCTCCACTGAAAATGGGTCAATTCGGCCCAGTGGACTTCCCCGGTAATTGAACTGCAAATAAATAAATAACAAATAAATAAATTTTGTTGTAGATGCCCAATGTATTCACTATAAGCCTGAATATTGTTGTAGATGCCCAGTGTATTCACTATATGCCTGTATATTGTTGTAGATGCCCAGTGTATTCACTATAAGCCTGTATATTATTGCAGATGCCTAGTGTATAAGCCTGTATATTGTTGTAGATGCCCAGTGTATTTACTATATGCCTGTATATTGTTGTAGATGCCCAGTGTATTCACTACCTACTTGTATATTGTTGTAGATACCCAGTGTATTCACTATAAGCCTGTATATTGTTGTAGATGCCCAGTGTATTCACTATACACCTGTATATTGTTGTAGATGCCCAGTGTATTCACTATATGCCTGTATATTGTTGTAGACATCCAGTGTATTCACTATATGCCTCTATATTGTTGTAGATGCCCAGTGTATTCACTATAAGCCTGTATATTGTTGTAGATGCCTAGTGTATAAGCCTGTATATTGTTGTAGATGCCCAGTGTATTTACTATACGCCTGTATATTGCTGTAGATGCCCAGTGTATTCACTACCCACTTGTATATTGTTGTAGATGCCCAGTGTATTCACTATAAGCCTGTATATTGTTGTAGATGCCCAGTGTATTCACTATATGCCTGTATATTGTTGTAGATGTCCAGTGTATTCACTATATGCCTGTATATTGTTGTAGATATCCAGTGTATTCACTATACACCTGTATATTATTGTAGATGCACAGTGTATTCACTATAAGCCTGTATATTGTTGGAGATTCCCAGTGTATTCACTATGCGTCTCTATATTGTTGTAGATGCCCAAGGTATTCACTATAAGCATGTATATTGTTGTAGATGCCCAGTGTATTCACTATAAGCCTGTATATTGTTGTAGATGCCCAGTGTATTCACTATACACCTGTATATTGTTGTAGATGCCCAGTGTAATCACTATAAGCCTGTATATTGTTGTAGATGCCCAGTGTATTCAATATAAGCCTGTATATTGTTGAAGATGCCCAAGGTATTCACTATAAGCCTGTATATTGTTGTAGATGCCCAGTGTATTCACTATATGCCTGTAAATTGCTGTAGATGCCCAGTGTATTCACTATACACCTGTATATTGTTGTAAATGCCCAGTGTAATCACTATAAGCCTGTATATTGTTGTAGATGCCCAATGTATTCACTATAGGCCTGTATATTGTTGTAGATGCCCAGTGTAATCACTATAAGCCTGTATATTGTTGTAGATGGCCAGTGTATTCACTATAAGCCTGTATATTGTTGTTGATGCCCAGTGTATTCACTATAAACCTGTATATTGTTGTAGATGCCCAGTGTATTCACTATACACCTGTATATTGTTGTAGATGCCCAGTGTAATCACTATCAGCCTGTATATTGTTGTAGATGCCCAGTTTATTCAATATAAGCCTGTATATTGTTGTAGATTACTTGTAACACTACAGGCATATCATTTATTTAGGTTATACAGCACATTAGTCTAAACATTCATTGAACATTATGGCATAACTTACAGAGCTAGATGTAGGGACACTAGAGTTTCTTTCATGAAGGGATGTCAGGTTTGTGAAAGTTGCTGGACTCAATATATTCTTTTCAGCTAGTTCAATGCACTGTAAGACTGCAGTAGGCAGAGAAAAATAAGACAGTGGAAAAGTGGCTGAAAAGTATAAGAGAGGATTGGTTACGTTAGAAATATATAAGACTTAAGATACTTCTAAGACTATCACAGGGAAAATAAGCGCGTTTAGTGTAATGGATGAGGAGCTGGAGGTGATGTTTAAAAAGACTATACTCAACAGCTTTTATCCCCAAAAGACTTAAGGCTGTGCAACAGCTGGAATCTGGACTGGGCTACAGTCATTACAGCAGAGATAAGGGAAAATAAAGACAGTCAGTGTATGGACTGGGCTAGAATCAGAGCAACAGAGATAAGGACAGAAAAAATTAGTCAGAGGATGGGCAAGACTGCAGTCCGTTAAACAAGGAGAAGAAGACAGCAGGCAAAAATCAATTGAGACACGATATGTAAGCAAAGGAGGTGTACAAAGGACAGCAAAGAAGGAGAGAAGATTAGTAGGAAGTCAGGTGAATGATTAATGAAAACAATATATAAGCTGTATATTGGAACTAAAGAATACCCCAGAGGTAGAATTAAAAATGAGTAGAAAGAAAGAACACTGATGGGAGCAATAGAAAAAGATAAGGAGGGCGCTGATATGGAGACTAAAGGAGAAAAGAGAGAAAATGCAGGTGTAAAAATGAAAAAAAGCATGAAGAGACAGCAAAAAAAAAAATAAGGAAATGAAAGAGGAGTTAATTAGCTTCTTCTAATAACTCTACAATTAATTAGAGGAAACGAAAAGAGGAAGGTATAAATCTAAGTAAAAGAAAAACAAGAACAGAAGAAGAAAAGGATAGACTTGGTTAAGACATAAAGGAGAGAGGAAAGAGAGTAGCACAGCAGTCTAAGGAAGGACATGCATCCAATCCGGGGTGGTCTCCTCAGAAAATCTACATAAGAGTGAAAGGAACTGATATGTCTGCATAACATATACCAAAACGAGGGGACTGTGGCATGTATGACCTCTGTGGGAAAAGCTATTCCGCTCGCATAACCTAAATCGGAAACAAAAGTAATCAGCTGTAGAGGAAGCAGGTGGGGTTGAGCATTCTTCAGTCTTTTCTGCAAAAGACTGCCTTCTGATAGCAGACAGCATAGACAGCGACACACAGACTGATACTTTTAATAAACATGGACACAAAATACAAGACAAAGTATTGGCAAGCAGGACAGTAAAATGCCAAATGGGGATTTGTCTAGGGAAAATTATAGAAAATAGTCAGTAGCTTTTAAAACCTTCTTGGAGGAATGCAGGGGGAAGTAAAACATGTGAGGCCTACTATTGGACATTAAAAAATGTAAAAATGCATTTTGGTGAAATGGAGTTACCTCTTAAAACCTCCTGAAGAAGGCAGGGATGAGGAAAAAAATTCATGGGGAAGGCATGAGAAACTTAGAAGAATGTGAAACCAACATCAGTAATAAATGGACAGTTAACAAAAGGAATAAGGATAAAAATGGAACCTGAAAGGGGTGACTTCTTTTAATGGGCCTATTTATAATAGAAAAGGGGTGCTGGTAATAGACATGATAGAAGTAATGGGACACAGGAGAGCTGCAGACGGAATGACATGGTGTTGAACATTCTTCAGTCTTTTCTGCAAGAGACTGCATTTTGATACCAGAAAACAGAGAATAATGAAACAATAATGAACTACTTGGAACAGTTTAGATGAACAGTAGAGATATAATGTAACTTGAAAAAAATGTTATGATAAGGTTGCATCCAACCAATGCTATTAAGTTACATCTGACTCTTACAATGGCCGCATGAGCAGCCAACCCTGTACACAGAGTTTATTAGGTAAGAAAAGAACACAAGTTCATTGCCAGGACTTTCTTCATTATCATGCCAAGCCTTTTTTGTACACACACACACACACACACACACACACACACACACACACACACACACACACACACACACACAGTCACACACATGCACACACATACAGTCACACACACACGCACACACACGCACACACATACACACACACACAGTCATACACACACACACACACACACACACACACACACACACACACACATGCACACACACACACACACACACACACACACACACACACACACACACACACACACACACACACACACACACACACACACACACACACATACACACAGTCACACACACACACACACACACACACACACACACACACACACACACACATACAGTCACACACACACACACACACACACACAGTCACACACACACACACACACACATATACACATATACACACGCACACATACACACATGTGCGTGCGTGCACACACACACACACACACATACAGTCACACACACACACACGCACACACATGCACAGTCACACACACACACACACACACACACACACACACACACACACACACACACACACAGTCACACACACACACACACACACGCGCGCACACACACAACACACACACACACACACATATACACATATACACACGCACACATACACACATGTGCGTGCGCGCACACACACACACACACACACACACACACACACACACACACACACACACACACACACACACACACACACTCCTATGGACAATTTAGAGGCATCATTCCACCCATCACATTTTTGACATGTGGGAGGAAAAAAAAAGCACTCCAGGCACAAAACAGACGCAAGAACGTCTTGCTGTAAACTGTCAGTGCTATTCTCCATACCACATTTTGCTCTGTTATAAGGTTAGGAGAAGAAATCAAAGAAGACAGACAGGTAATGAATTAATCAGCAAAAAATGTATGGCTTAAGGTAAGAGAAATCACAAGCAGTAGAAAAACAGGGAATTAAAAGAAAGACAAAGAAAGCTAAGGAAATGGTGTCGCCAATAGCAGATAAATAATGTAGGCCGGCACAGAAATGTGGAAGTCAATGAAATGATAATCCAAGAAATGCAGAACTGTTGCAACATAGTCATAAGGAGTGAAGGGGCGGGCTGAACCTTAAAAAATGCAGGTACAGAGAGGAAATGAGGACTTTGGGGACAACAAAATCTGAGAGATATGCTATAGCTTATAACATACCAACAGCACCAATATCATAGGAGAGAACATGGACATGAGCTGGATTATGATTGGAGAATGTAGGAGCAGAAAAATATAGATTACTTACCAATGTAAAATAAATAAATAAATCAATAGCTTATCAGAAAGGCTGGGAAAGCATGTAAAGGACAAAGAATGTAAGAAGTAAGGAAAACTATTGAAAGCATCACCGTTTTTTCAGTATTTGCTTTTCTAGCACTCTTGGCTCCTGCTACCTGCTTACCAGCAGACCTTGTCTGAATCAGCTGTCTTGTTCAATCCCTGTATATTGAGGCAAGAGATACTTGAGGGGGATCTGTTAGTCTTCAAGCTTTTGTTTTTTAATGCAACCCTAAACCCAACAAAGCAAGCCAAGCAGCCCAACCAGAGTTCTGAGTGTGGACCGAATGCTATGTAGATACAGTCAGTAGGGCATTGGGTTACAATGCAGCAACATTGACACTTTGCCTCTGAAAAACTGACTCATTCTGTAATGTGTCTGTGTAACCATTTTGATTTCCCTAGAAGCATGTGCCTGTTTTGCCACATCTGTGAATGATTATTTCCAGTTAGTAGTTTTTGTAGATTTTTCTGCTTTTGGAAAAATGTAATTTAGCTTCTATGTCTCCCGTCAAGGTGTAGTAAAAGAGTACAGCAACATAAGAAGTCATGCCTCGTGATACTGATTTCAGATACTGCTGACTGTTGCTTTCCTTTCTCACTAGCCGCCTGACGTTTCATTATCTTAATCATATCTTAATGATGCAAGATGAGCAAATGAATACGATGAGACACTATCGATGTCAGGTTTTTGTTGGCCAGGAGGACAGGAGATGTCTCATTCTTAAATCCTAGTTATTTATCTTTAGTGAAATGCAGCTGGACAGCCTGCCAGATGAAACAGGCATGCAATCTGTACGACATCAGGGCCTCTCTAAATCAGTTTGAAAGCCCTGTGATCATTTGCCAGGTATCACAGTTTCTAGTTTGCTCTTGGTCTGTTAGTCGATCCATTCTTTGGACATTAGCAATGCAATGCAATCAGACTGCAAACAAATCGCTCAGCTAACCATCAAAGTCTATACATTATGCTTAGCTATGGTCATGCTGGCAAATTTAAAAATACAAGAAATATTAATTTTAATATCAAACCAAAGCAATGCTTTTTAATACATTCTCTATGCTAAGAGCTGCAATTTATTCATGCCTGATTGTCTTTTAATTACTAAAATGGGGTATTCCACAACGTTTGACCAATATACAGCTGATACAGTAAAACACAGTGTAATCTCATTATAAATAATTTAATTCTGACCAAGTGAATCAATTTGTAGTTTTGAATACTGCAATAAGTATGGGCCCCTAATATTCACAGCTTCTGCATTGTCACATAAGTCAGAGAAAATGCAGAATTTAATGAATCTTAATATTCTTTTAAAAATGCACAGAGTAGATAAGCAAACAGAATTCCCTCGAAAACAAAGATGGCATCTACTGAAAAGCTTAATCAAGCAACAAAATTTCAGTCTAAAGAAAAGAGAGCAGGTAATTTTATTAAAATGTAATTTCTTGCATAGCACAACTCCACAAAAGTTGCCTTTCTTCAGTGTTTGTGTGACCCTGGTGTTAGTGTGTTTAAGTAAATAGGGTAGGGGCAAATTCTACCATAGAAGGGTGGAAAATACCCTGCAAAAATGCCTAGCCCGCACTATTTGGAAGCTAGCAGTTTTTATTAGTTGTCCTATTTGATGAGTTGATGTCCAACTAATTAGACATAAATTGCAAGGTTCCTATCACGTAGTCGAATTTTTACAAGTTCGAACCACATATGGTCGAGACCATACATTCGAATTTGTAAAAGTTTGAGCGTTTGAATGGAAATCTCCAAAAGCGGAGGTTTCCATTCACTTCAATGTGGTGCAATCTTGGAATTGGTATATTTAAGTAGCTGGGGCTGCATGGGGGCTTGCCCCCCCTTACAACAATTTATTTTGTTGTCTGTTGTTTTTTTTTTTACGTAGTTGAAGTTCTGTAACTTCGAACATAATGATTCAACCATTAGGTCTTTGGAGTTACAGAACTTCGACTATCTGATATAGACCCAAATTACAGAAAGCTACTCAGCATAATATGATCTTCCAGGTTAGTAAGAATGGTTCTCATTTAGTGTTCCTTCCCTTATAATGTTATTATTGGTTAATATTAGTTACTAAGCTTACAGGCAAGGGGCCATTAAGAAAGCTCGCTCATTCCCCACTGTCCCCAAGCACTGTCTAGTTAAATAACTTATTCAAGGTCCTAAAGCTGGCACAAGAAGGGTGAGGGAATCAAACCCTGCACCACAGGATCTAGAGCTCACAGCCTTAACTCTCTGCTCCAACTGCCATACACCTTAGGTGATTCCCTAATGTAATTAAAATGCCCCCCAACTCCTTGCACATGTCCTCACCAGGAGCTGTTCAAAGGCTGTCATGTGCATGCCATCCCTGCCTGCCATTTACACAGCATTTGACTCTTTCCCAGACATGCGTCACCAATGGCAGAGATCATTTCCCATTATTCTTTGCTGTAGTCACTTGCATTAAAGCCAAATACTCTTTATGGAGCCTGTCTATGTCTGCTGCTGAGATTAAATCAAAGAATAACCTAATCACAAAATATACATACTGATGCATATGTATGAAGCGGACACTTTACTACTGATATTCAATAATGATCTAGTGTCCAGCAGTAAACACATACATATGTTGTGGTGTGGTTTCTTCCAAAACACCTAAAGCTTAATTATGAATGGGAAAAAAAAAGATATTGCAATTTGAACTAGACCAAGCATAAACTAAATCTTCATCTCTTGGACTGTCTGCTCCCCATCCTCAAATATTTAAGATCATGATCATTTCAGTTTATGTTGGGGCTGGGGAGAGGACAGTGCATGAGATGGAGGTTTAATTCACTCTCATACAGAATTGATTTTAATGGTTCTGGGTAAATTAGGTTTATCACAGTGAGAAAAGAGAAGGTGAGCAGGGGCAGAATCTTGAGTAACACCTAAACAGGTGGTCGTATATATATATATATATATATATATATATATATATATATATATTTATTTCATGCATCACCAAGTGTACTTTCCATAAGTTATCCTTTACGTTAGTCTGCTTTTTAGCAAGATAGAATATGAACGTCCTTTTCTAGTCCTTACATCATAAAAGGAAGCACTGCAAACAATACAACACCCCATAAGTACCTGTATTGTCTTGTTGACTTTACCTGTATGTGTTAAACCTAACCTTTGTACTTTATTTTTTCATTTTCAACCATGTTCTCCACTTGAGCACATTCTAACCCTTACTCGTCCTGCTTACACATAAGCATAACATATTTCTTACTTGCTCAAACCTCTATCTCTTATCTTCCTTTAAAATCATGTCACCACTGCTATAAATGGGCCCACCTTATAATCTTTTCATGCCTAATTATATAGCTTTTTAGGTTCAATAACAAACATTTGCAATAACAACCTTGATGGTAGTCATCCCTTCTTGAAACTTGCAGGTACCCATGTCCTCATCAAGGTCTCTTTTAAAAGTGTGAGGGGCGGGCATTCTTTTAAGGTTCCAGAGGAAGTATGTTCCAAGGAAGAAGGAGCCACTGAGAGATTAATCCTTTAGATTTGCTACTGCTGTTAACAGACATTTTAAGGTAGGCTGCCTTTTTACATATTATTACTATATGTATGGTCCGGACAGAGTCTCATACAGGAGTGGGACTTTCATGAGGAAAAAAAACAAAGCATGCATTGCTCATGTCAGAAAGCAGTAGGAAAGAAAAGGGAGAGATTTGAAAATCTATATGACTAACACAATTTGCGAAGATCATCTATCCTCTTAGCAAAGAAACTTTCAACACTTCCCAGCTGAACCATGTGTTTCATCAAGAAACTTTGGGGAGCATTATATTCTATAAATGACCAACTGACTGCAGTGTGCAGTGAACCAAGGAAGTGCGTGGAATTGTTTGGTGGTCTCATTTACTGCCATGGAAAGCTGTGGGCATAGCTGAGGTTCTTATCCATGATTATAGCTATATTATCAATAACAACTTTCCTAAAAGATTTATCTCAATCCAGTAGGAGGCAAGGACCACCTGCTTTCCAGAAGTTACTGTTTTTGACACTGGTTGTAGGCACCTGGGTTTGACTAATACTCCTGCTTCAGCATGGTTCTCCTGATGCTACTGTTTTTGCCACTGGATGTATGCACTGGGTTTGACTAATACTCCTGCTGCAGCATGGTTCTCCTGATGTTACTATTTTTGCCACTGGTTGTATGCAGCTTGGTTTGACTAATATTCCTGCTTCAGCATGGTTCTCCTGATGTATTTTTGCCACTGGATGTATGCACTGGGTTTGACTAATACTCCTGCTGCAGAATGGTTCTCCTGATGTTACTATTTTTGCCACTGGTTGTAGGCACTGGGTTTGACTAATACTCCTGCTGCAGTATAGTTCTCCTGATGTTACTATTTTTCACACTGGTTGAAGGTACCTGGGTTTGACTAATACTCCTGCTGCAGCATGGTTCTCCTGATGTTACTATTTTTGCCACTGGATGTATGCACTGGGTTTGACTAATACTCCTGCTGCAGCATGGTTTTCCTGATGTTACTGTTTTTGCCACTAGATGTATGCACTGGGTTTGACTAATACTCCTGCTGCAGCATGGTTTTCCTGATGTTACTGTTTTTGCCACTGGGTGTATGCACTGGGTTTGACTAATACTCCTGCTGCAGCATGGTTTTCCTGATGTTACTATTTTTGCCACTGGATGTATGCACTGGGTTTGACTAATACTCCTACAGCAGTATGGTTCTCCTGAGCCCCTTCTCACTATACTTCTGAAATGTCTTATGTGAATTCACCAGGATATTTGTAGCCCCTCTGTGCCAAGATCACCAGCTCCCCATACTGCTGATGTTAGGCCTCCTGTAGGGATGATTAAACCCTGAAACTACTACTTCTGTTCCTAGAGGCAGACAAGAAAGGTGGTATGTCATACCCCCATTTGTGGTGTAGTCACAATTTTAGGCTAAGTGGACAATGAAACATCCCTTTGTGAATGTCCTTGTCCTAGGCCATAGGACAGCCATGCCTTTTTAGACTATAGCATCCACTCAGTAAAGCAACTAGACTGAACATTGACTGGGTTAGTCCCACTGGGCTGGTGGTTTCCTTTTCAGAAAAGACTCGAGGTAGTATTTATAATACTCAGGGAAATTTAGCCTAGGCATTAGTAACTTCCCATATGGTTCTCATTAGGTGCTGTGGGATCTTTTACAGCCACCTGCGCTAGTCCCATCTCATGCAGATGGGACTTTGTTTTAACGTCTTATTTTCTGTGGATAAGGACTACTGAGTCTGGCACCATGGTTTTGATTAAGAGTGTGAAAATGGTTTACTGTATCATATTTACATCACCGAGTAAACTTATTAGAGTGTTGTTTTGATCAGTGGGAAAAGTACTCCTAATTTTTTTCCAGGACAGCTTGAATTTGGCCATATACATCATGGTTCTGTAGATACATTTCCTTGCCAAGATATTACCAATGCCATGTGGTTTGGAATATGTGGTATAATTGATTTCTAGAGCACTACAAGCCTGCATATTGTAATGGCCTTATGCATAGGTGAACAAAGCATGCTTGTGTGCTTTGCAGAGACACTCTTTCTCCATTTACTTTTTTGTTTTAGAGCAACATTTCATTACTCTAAAAAATAAATAAAGTGTCCCTGTAGTAAAAAAATGCAGAGTGAGTTCTCAAGTGTGAGAGGTGCTCCACCTTACTTTCACCCTAAATATTGCAATGTCTGGGAGTACAGACCTCACAAGGTTCAAATGTAGGTGAGAAGATGCCTACAGAAGTTTATTATTTTATTTTATTTTGCAGTTGTATTTGCCAGAAGACAATGCTGGCAGTGATTTACCAAATATTGGGAAATGTTATTATGGAAGATATGGCACAGTAAAATAAGTGTGGTTACTGCTTTTACAATGCTGGCAGTGATTTACCAGATATTTGTGTGAAGCAACTTGGACAGGAATGCATTAATGTGTGACAAATTGTTTGTGTGGACTGTGGAAGCATGCCTCTCAAATTAAATCTGGGCAATGCCTATAATAATAACAAAAATCCAAAACGTGAGACAGATTTTAAACATCGCTCTTATAAACTTCGAAAGTTTTTACAATAGCAGGAATTGTGTTAGCATGCATTTTCTGAAGAATATGAAGTTTGAAATTCAAATGCATGTCATTACTTAGTGACTTCAATCCTCATCAGTTTGCCAGAAAACCACAAATCGAGGGACAGACCAAAAATATGAGGCAAAAATCTAGATAGTTGAGCGGTATGTGTGGAGGTGAAATAACATTACATGAGAATCAGATTTTGTGGCTATAGCTGCTTGCATGGAATGGGGTGGGCTGGATGAAAGTAATTCTTCTCATTTTCTCAGTTTTTAACAGTGACTTTCTGGCTTAGCAATGCTAGCTGCATTTATGAGAAATCAAATGGACTACTTAGTGGGACACCTGATATGCACAGCATAGGAATAATTAATGTAGCTGTCTTCTGTGGAGGAAAATGGTTATCGTATTGCTGCTGTGATTATGTGAAGAAACATGCAATATTTTAATGTCTGGTGACTGGAGCAAAGGTGATTACACAGTGCTCCTCTTTTATCACAATCTTACTTCAGAATTTACATAGAAGTGGCTCTGACTGCTTGGTGGGGGTTGTCCAGGTGAAAGTAATTGACCCTCTTGTCACCTGCTCAGTTTAACATTCATCCCTCAAAAAATATGGGATAAATGCATCACACAATACCAAGATATTCAGAACTTCCTGGGGGCCGGTGTTTCCCACACACCAAAGCTGTATAACTGGATTTTGACATGGGCTTAGTAATCAGGTCTGCCATGAACCCCACCTAGTCACCTATGAGCAGGTGTACAAAGAAGGGCTCTGACCCTGTGTGTCTGTGGGAGGGGGCTGGGGATGATGTCATTATTTCATTAACATTCCACTCAAACCTCAGGGGTCACATGTTGGGCTAGGGACAGTGTGGTCATTATTTTTTAAACTTTCTTTACAAACTTCAGAGACATCCACAGAGGGTCACTATAGCATTATAGGAGCACTGTACTGTCTGCAGAAGTATGTTGTTGTGTCTTTCGGCTTTCCACAGTTAGGGGTTGCCACAGCGCAACTCCGGTCCGCTAATGATTGGCAGTAGATTTTTACATGCCAAGTTGCCGGCCCTGACGCACACCCTTCAATGAAGGTACGCCCATTCATGCATGTCTCCACACAGAAGATGCTCTAGCTGAGAATCGAACGGGACAACTTCTTACTGTGAGGCGTCGATGCTACCACAGCACCAACACCGCAGTGATCATGTTGCAGATGTTATTGTAATCATTACTTTCTTCACTTTCTTTACAATTAAAACTTCTGGTGCATATACAAGTAAAACATCTGGTGCATACACAAGTAAAACATCTGCTGCATACACAAGTGGCTATCCTTTGGGGGAGAGTAAATAAGCATGCTGTTTATATATGTCTGACAACAAATAAGTTCTGTTCTGTTTGTCTTTTCAGTTTTGTCCCAGACAGCCATCAGAAGGGTATATAGAAGGTGCCTGCCTTTTGGGGTAGGGGATGATGAGGCATGCTGTACATAAATATGAGAGCAGTAGCTTGAAATGTGACTGTGATCATTTGTGCCTTAATTCTAATTCTAATGTAACACCAGTGGGTGTTACACAGAAACTGACTACCTGTTCTGAGGTGGTGGTGGGAGAGTCCAGATAGAATTCCCAGATATATGCAGCCTCACAAGCATTCGTGAAGTGGTGTTTCATCAGCTTTGAGCATTAAACGTGGGAAATACTTTATTCCTTCCTGTAAGCAAAAAAGTAGGATTGAATATCATCTTTCAGATGTTATTTTAAACTGAGGCCTCATCTACATGAATTGGTGGTAACTCAGGTGGATGGAAAAGATCACATGGCACCTATGAAAAAGAGATCACATGGTACCTATGAAAAAGAGATCACATGGCACCTACGAAAAACAGTAGGGGAAGTTCCTTGATTCCCTGGCTAAATTTCTTCTAGTAGTATAAATACCACCTTGGGTCTCACCTGAAAACAGGCTACTAGCCTAGCAGGACTAACCTGGTCAACAATAAATAAATAAATAAACAAATAAATAAGCTTAAGCTCACAGGAAGCCTTGATTGAAAATGTTATCCTTGCTAGCATTTTTGGGCTAGATATAAGTGGCTCTCTTTTGGGAGAAATTTCATTTCTGAAGTTGGGCATCATTTATAAGTTATGTAGACACCTTTTGTTTGTTATTCTATAGCATTTTATTCTACAGTTCTGCACTGTTGGAATTGTTTTAAAATCGTCCACTGTATTTAACATCCACTGTAACAATTTATGCTGTTTTTGTTTCAACCTTTACAAAGTACAAACTGACTTTAGCCTTATGGGTAATTTTGTACACCTACTGTATTTAATTATTCCTGTTTTAACCATCATCTGATACAATATACTGCTTTATTTAGCTCTATGGCTAACCTTTGGAAATCTACTGTAAATACTAATGCTGTTTTCTTCCCAAGGTTTGTGGAATGCGGTTTCACTTTGCATTTCAGCCCAGATCACACCTAAAAAGGTTTCTCAGACCAGTGTGCCTAACTGGTTAAAAATTATATACACAAATATTAAAATAAATATTTGTTTATTACGAAAACACCAACTTCTTCCTCTAGCTCCTCGGCTCACAAAGCCTTTAACAGAGTACATGAAACATTCAACCAATTGCTCTAGTTATACATCACTACCCAATTACCTCATTATTAGCATCACAATTAAAAACTTCTGTCTTAAAAAGACAGCTTGTAAAAAACACTTCCAATTGCATTCTTTGTTCATTCCACTCGGAATTAATGTGTTAAATTTTAAAATAAAAATAGATTATTTTTTTCTTGTTTCTTAGCATCATATAACAACTTGGAGAAAAAAGGTTTGAGACACAAGGTTGCTTTAATTGTAGTAGTGAAGGAGTAATTTATGCTCTGAGATGTCCCTGTGAGAAGTATTACATAGGAGAAACAGAAGTTTCTCAAAAAGGTTAAAGGAACATGTAAGGGATGTGAAAAAGAAAAGTGAAATAAGCCCAGTAGCTATGCATTTCTCACATGCACATGATGGTGACGTCACTGGTTTACAAGCTAGCGTTTTGGAACAGACATGTAAAAATAATGAGTTGTTATATGATGTTAATAAACAATTTAGAAAAAAAGAATCTATTTTTATTTTAAAACTTACTGCATTCATTCCAAGTGGGAAGAACAAAGAATGCAACTGGAAGTGTTTTTTATAAGCTGTCTTTTTAAGACAGAAGTTTTTAGTTCCACTACCACTATTTAAACAAATTAGAGGTAGGTGGTGGTGCTGTGGTAGCATTGTTGCCTCATAGCAAGACGTTGTCTCGTTTGATTCTCAGATAGAGCGCCTTCTGTGTGGAGGCATACGTGAATGGGGCGTGCCTTCGTTGAAGGTTGTGCGTCAGGGCTGGTAACCCGGTACGTAAAAATCCACTACCAATCATTAGCGGACCAGAGTTCCGCTGTGGTGACCCCTAACCAGGAAAAGACAAAAAACACAAACAAGGGGTTAGTGTTATTAGAAAGGTTTCAGTGTAAAGATCGTAACAGGGCATTGTTTTTTTTTGTGATCTTTTTTAGGTTCACAGGTTACTACTAGGCTAACTGCCCTTGGGGGCTATTTTAAGCCTAGCCAATTGCCCTGTTTGAGAATTAAACCCTGCATCTTGTGTCTGTAAGGTAAACACTTTAATCATTATGCCAACCTCCCAACCCAGGCAGGCAGGAAGGGCCAGGCAGAAGGATTGTCTTACAATACTAGATATGCTGTGTTTAGCTTTGGTATTTAGGGTTTTTGGTAGTATGAATCTCCGAAATATTTTGCTGATATTTTGTACTCTGCATTTAGGCATTTTGATCATTCATGCAAGAATTGTGTATATGCATCCTCCCACACACATAAAAAATAAAAAAATAATAATACAAAAATATATCCTAGTAGATAGCCAGGTAAGAGATAAGGTACAGCCCTAAGACGTTTATTTTCTCTAGTTTTATCCCTTTGCATGTATGTTTTTGGAACCATTAGTTCTGTGAAGACATATTAGCTCTAGGCGGGTAGGGTCTTTCATGGCCCAAAAGCCCAAACACACATTAATATGGAGGACTCTGTGGGAAATAAGATAGAGAAAGAGAGAGGCTAGCCAATCATTCTGCATAAAGAAGGGATTTGAGGGCTATGACTTTTTGTTAGGAGTAGCTGAGTGCTATGTTTTTAACAGTACTTACCAAAGGGGGCATTATATTCAAGAGGTGGGCAGGTAAGAGATGCATACAGCATATGCCACACCTCTCTGGCTCTCAGTGAGATGTCCTTGGTTGCTAGTTGGGCCAGGTAGAAGGATTATTTTACTATACTAGAGACATGATGAGGGGCTATAATTCATCCACAATGGTGTCTAACTCTCTGGTGATAGTCTACATTTATAAGCTATGCGTAATCTATGTTTTAGGATAAGGAAGTCCTCCTTTTACAAAAGTGAACTGTACTGCATGTTTTGGCATTTTGTTTGAGGCCATTGTCCTTGCGCCAGTTTTTTGCATAATTCAGCCATTCTTGGGATATCTTTATGTCAGTGGGTGCTTTAATAACAACCCCAAGTTTAC
This sequence comes from Protopterus annectens, assembly GCF_019279795.1. Classification (NCBI taxonomy): domain Eukaryota; kingdom Metazoa; phylum Chordata; order Ceratodontiformes; family Protopteridae; genus Protopterus; species Protopterus annectens. The sequence goes on along the minus strand of NC_056747.1, from coordinate 55,294,976 downwards.
AATCATCATTGAATTTTATTTGCAAGAGAACTAGCACTGAGCCCTGAGGAACACCTCCTGTGACTTTATTACTTACTGGGGTCCTGCCTGCAACTCTTAACAACATGTGATCTGTCTAGGAACTAATTTGCTATCCACCTTACTATATATGATTTGATGTTTAGGTTCACCATTTTGCCAAGGATGCCTGCAAGGGTGAATAGTAGTAAATGCCCTGAGCAAGTCCAACTATTCTGTCTGCATTGTATAACAACCATCAACTGCTTGAGTTACACAAGTTTATGAGGCTAAGAAGTCAACGCGTACGTTTGACAAAACCAGATTAATGTGGATCCAGGACTAAGAACTCATCAATATCTAGATTTAGGAGGTCAGAAATTATATGCTCTCTGGCTTTAAAAAAAGATAAACTGGTAAGCCTAATAGGTTAATTTTTCCCAGGGTGGTGTTTAGCCGTCCATTATGTAGATGTATCACAATGACTGTTCTTCAGGCTTCAGGACATAGTGCTTGGCAAGAATCATGTCAGGCAGGTTTAATACAGGTTCTAATAAGTTGTACTGGGTGGTAATGAATATGTTTCCTGATGCAGTAGAAGGTCTCCTGGATGTGGTGTTTGTTGAGAAAGGTGTACTAGGAGGGGTCAGTGGCTAAGGAATCGCAGGCAGTTATAATGATGGATGAATTTCACACTCGGTTTTGTCAGTTAGGCTATTTGTTTGGGATCAGAATGGGTGTCATCACTGAGAATCAGTTATGAACAAAGGTGGATGCTGTTGATTAATTTCCTAATGGAATTAAATACAGATTTATAATTGCTTTCGGTATCAATGGCCATTTTGAATTCATAATCGTGTTTAAGTACCCTGTTACAATTGGTAGTATGTGACAACCAATAAGAACGGATCACTTTTTTCCTTTTTTTAAAAAAAAATATTGAATTATCATTTGTGACATAGGCAAATTTGCATTTACACAAAAGTACTTAAATAGCATTAAAAATTAACATTAGCAAACATTATTCTCATAGATTGCTATATATCATATAACCTAAGCAACATTACATAATTATTTAATTACTGCCCCCCCTTTTTAAACAAGAAACATCTTTATTAAACCATCACTTATGACATAAGCAACATTACATTTCTATAAATGAAAACAAACCACACCGACGCAATCCTAGTTGCAAGCATTTTACATCACAAACCATACTGACACACCCCCAGATGCAAACATTAGATATCACTTATAATCAACCCTATTGTTTTCAGTCAAACATTACATTGCTCATTTAATCCCTGCCATTTTTTAAAACCTCATTCCTCCCCTGTATGTACTGTTCCCACAATTCTCATTTTTGCCGGTGTAGTTTGCTCCTACCCTTTTCTAAAGATCTCATTTCCCATCGTTTTATCTCTGTTACTATATTCACTACTTGTAAGCTGCGGTGGTGGTGCTGCAGTAGCATTGTCACCTCACAGTAAGACGTTGTCCTGTTCGATTCTCAGCTAAAGCGTCTTCTGTGTGGAGACATGCGTGAATGGGTGTACCTTTGTTGAAGGTTGTGCGTCAGGCCTGGCAAGTCGGTACGTAAAAATCTACTGCCAATCATTAGCAGACCGGAGTTCCACTGTGGCGACCCCTAACTGGGAAAAGCCGAAAGATACAACAACAACAACTATATTCACTACTTCTAATATAGTTCTTTTGTCATATAATTTATTTGTAATAATGCCCCACCCTAAGAGATTGTTTTTAAATTTTCCTGAGTATTTATTACAGTTAGTAACTGCTTCCTCATTATAACATTTTATTTCACAGTAGAATTCAGAAGTAAAGACTTTGATTTGCTTTAAGAAGTCTTCTGAATATTGGTGTATTTCTTTGGGAGGAGCCTTCAGACACTAAGGGGGCCAGCAATTACTTTAGCCAGTATGTCAAACATCCTGGTAAGAGAGATACAGACCATCCCCTGCAAGGTAAGAGGGTCTCTGAATTATCTTACGTGAGCCCTGCTGCTAAGCTGATTATTGATGCCTGTCCTTGTGATCTTGAATTTGGATGTCATTCTAGGTGATGGCAAGATACCAGTACAAACCAGTGTCTTTCCTGCCTCTGTCATATACTTAGCAAAGGCAGCCACATTCTTTTGCATTTCTTCTTGGCTATTGCACCTAAGGTCATGGCCATTCATTCCCACATCAGCCTCAACCAGACTGTACTCATATTTGTGAGGATGAAGGAATCTAAGAGCTCTCACAGTGCCCTGGATCCTTTCTCAAAAAAAAAAAAAAAATCTGTCACTCAGTTCTGAGAGGGTAGTATCAGTGTACCTTACAATAGAATTTCCAGTTAATAAAACACTGGTGTTATGCATCCCTTTGGCCACATCAGTATATGTACTAGCTGTTGATGTATATTTGGATGATATAACAGCATATCCCAGTAGCAGAGAGTTCTTAGTTCAAATTTAAGGAGGCTTGGAGACTGACCTCTTAACCACACAGATAAAAGTAAGGTAGTAATGGTGTTTTGTGCTGTGGCAGTAAGCACGTGTTGCTTACACTACTATATGGTGCTGACATTTATGATTGTTAATAGGTCCCGTTCTGTAATTCTCTTTGACGACCATGCAGAGAAAACCATTTACAGGGCCCTAAGTCAGGGCAAATGATTTGTAAGTATGCTAGACTTCTTACTCCAAAGGCCTGATGTTCTACTGGCAATATGTTGTACTTTAAAACTAGAATTTACCTTAAATGCCATGACTTCCCCACAAAACATGTTGGTGTTGCAAATTACCTTAATAAGCAATGCTGCTTTATCATGGTGCATGAAGTAAGGAAATCAGTTTATATATCTGTCTGTCTCTCTCTTTCTGCCTTCCTTTCTCTGACTCTCTGTCTCTCTCTCTCTGCCTTCTTGTCTCTGACTCTCTGTCTCTCTCTCTCTCTCTCTCTCTCTGCCTTCCTGTCTCTGACTCTCTGTCTCTCTCTCTCTCTCTGCCTTCCTCTCTCTGACTCTCTGTCTCTCTCTCTCTCTCTGCCTTCCTGTCTCTGACTCTCTGTCTCACTCTCTCTCTCTCTCTGCCTTCCTGTCTCTGACTCTCTGTCTCTCTCTCTCTCTCTGCCTTCCTGTCTCTGACTCTCTGTCTCTCTCTCTCTCTCTCTGCCTTCCTGTCTCTGACTCTCTGTCTCTCTCTCTCTCTCTGCCTTCCTGTCTCTGACTCTCTGTCTCTCTCTCTCTGCCTTCCTGTCTCTGACTCTCTGTCTCTCTCTCTCTCTGCCTTCCTGTCTCTGACTCTCTGTCTCTCTCTCTCTGCCTTTCTTTCTCTGACTCTCTGTCTCTCTCTCTCTCTGCCTTCCTGTCTCTGACTCTCTGTCTCTCTCTCTCTGCCTTCCTGTCTCTGACTCTCTGTCTCTCTCTCTCTCTCTCTGCCTTCCTGTCTCTGACTCTCTGTCTCTCTCTCTCTCTCTGCCTTCCTGTCTCTGACTCTCTGTCTCTCTCTCTCTCTCTCTCTGCCTTCCTGTCTCTGACTCTCTGTCTCTGTCTCTCTCTCTCTCTCTGCCTTCCTGTCTCTGACTCTCTGTCTCTCTCTCTCTCTGCCTTCCTGTCTCTGACTCTCTGTCTCTCTCTCTCTCTGCCTTCCTGTCTCTGACTCTCTGTCTCTCTCTCTCTCTCTCTGCCTTCCTGTCTCTGACTCTCTGTCTCTCTCTCTCTGCCTTCCTTTCTCTGACTCTCTCTCTCTCTGCCTTCCTGTCTCTGACTCTCTGTCTCTCTCTCTGCCTTCCTGTCCCTGACTCTCTGTCTCTCTCTCTCCCTGCCTTCCTGTCTCTGACTCTCTCTCTGCCTTCCTGTCTCTCTCTCTCTGTTCCTGTCTCTGACTCTCTGTCTCTCTCTCTCTCTGCCTTCCTGTCCCTGACTCTCTGTCTCTCTCTCTCTCTGCCTTTCTGTCTCTGACTCTCTGTCTCTCTCTCTCTCTGCCTTCCTGTCTCTGACTCTCTCTCTCTCTCTCTCTCTCTCTCTGCCTTCCTGTCCCTGACTCTCTGTCTCTCTCTCTCTGCCTTTCTTTCTCTGACTCTCTGTCTCTCTCTCTCTGCCTTCCTGTCTCTGACTCTCTGTCTCTCTCTCTCTCTGCCTTCCTGTCTCTGACTCTCTGTCTCTCTCTTTTGCTCTTTATTTATTCCTTTGTTCAGAAGACTATTTGGCTGCCTGGGCTACACCTCACAGAAAGAGGCACAATGTTACTAACATCTATTGTGGTGAAGCTAGCTGATGAAAAGTACACACTATCCCTCTTCAGTAAACAAGCAGATTTAACTCAACACAGTGCTTGCTATAGTCACAAATTCAGGGCTGTAAAGGGCCTGCAACAGAAGTTTTCCCATTTTAAGCGTAAAACTCGCCATCATTTTTCCTTCTGTGTCTCTGTCAAACTTCACCGCAGACTGTCACATCCTGTTGTACTTTATCTGTCCTTTCATCAGGCACTTTACTTGTCACAGACCTGATGAAGGCTTTACTGCATTAGTTAGCAGAAAGTGATTTTAGTTAAAGACAGTCTTTTTATGTAGTATTTTTCGTAATACCTGATTTTGGAGTGTCGGTTGTTAATAGATAGGTAGTGTTTTCTTTACTAGGATTTAGTTTGATCTAATCAGTAGCAGTGTGTGGGGGTGGGTACTTGCTGTTCTAAAATGCACTTTTACGGCCCTGTTTATATTGTTTGCCTTGAATAGGCTGGTTTAAAATTAAACAATACATATATTTTCCACACCTACTTCTAAGTGTATAAAAGCTGATATGTTTTAAATTGCAAAATACTTCTGATTTTTGTTCCTGAGGATCTGTGATAAATAAAGGCTCGTTGATTTGGAACACTACCTTATTTCATAATTTTAGGAAGTTATTCTGACTCAGCTCATCAACAAAGTTTTAAGACCACTAGTTTCTCTGTTTTTTATTTTTTCCTCAACACTTGTTTTGGTGAGGTTGTAACTAGACAGAGCTCTTTGCCTGTTCAATTTTTACAATTACAGCCTAATTTTCCACTGTGCTCTTTGCCTGCCCATTCAGCAGTGTAATCTTTGACAGATCTCAGGACATAGGCAAGCAGTGGGTTTGGTAATACAACAATTTGTGAACCTAGTTCTCTTATTGAATTTTTAGTAGTTCACTAAATTGTTTTCTACTCAGTTACATAATTGATATATGCTCCAGTTAACTAAATAATTGGATGCACTCCATTAGTAAATCACAAATCAAATTTTTAATAGCTGTTTACTAATAACTGTTATAGTTTCTTTCTGGCAGCTGCATTTTATGAACTGTTTCTGGCGGTTTACTATCAAAAGCAAGAAAATCACTTATGCGAACGGTGAGTTCCGTGACATATAACGTAGACTCGTACATATTAAGTAGGTTGTATGGTCGATGCAACAAAGTCGACAAATTCTGTTGACCATAGTTTCTAAATTCCCCATTCACAGCAATGCTGTGAATCCCTGCCCTGTGTACGGATGTACACATGAACGTTGACATTCCGACTGTCGTTCCTACCATGGTCGAGGAGGTGGCTGTCAGACATGTCAACGTCGACCTTTTGACTGTAAACCATTTCTGGCTATGCAGAGCTGTAACTAAATCTATAAAATTTTATTAAACTGTGAATTATTCACGATGCTAGAATTTTTTTTAATTATTTCTTTGGAATTACTAGTCATTAGTTTAAAATTTGAGTTTGTTTTATACAAAATTAATTGATTACACTATACTTCTAAGTTTCCTACTGCAGTGTTTCTGCACTTCCCTTTTGTAGCACTGAATTTGGTACTAGAGTATACATGATACACTTTACATTTATCACTGAATATTTATTATTTTAACATATAATAAGCTATTTCATGTTAATTTCATGTATGAATATTTACTACACGTTTATGTATGTCTTTCTCTAAAGTCTAGGCCATTGCAGAAAAAGGGTTCTCAGACCAAGTTAGTTGTTTTGAAATACATAAATTAATTACAGTTATTCCTTATACCCTGTGAAATAGGGGGTATGTTTATCATTGGTACTGCCTAAAAAGGTACAACCATTTTCCCTCATTAAGTCTTACACTGACTCGGGCACGTGGCTATAGAGAAAAGTATCACCCATTTTTAAATCCCCCAGTAGCCTCCCAGCACAACCAATATGTGTGCATAAAGAAGATGACTGCAACGCATGTAGCTTACTGAGTTTTTTGTTTTTCAGACAACATCCTGAAGATGAACATAAAATATGGAAAAACACCAGGGAAGCATTAGGAAAGTCCTTTGATATGTCTTGATGACAGTTTTGAGCTAGAAGTTCATCTTTTATTATGATTCCAGATGGACAAGAACACAAGTCAAACCAACTAGAAGGCATCCCTTAAAAAAGAGATAGTCACATCTTCAATCTCTTCCACTGCCTCTATCATGTTTTCATTTTAAGCATGTTGCCACCTTTCCCATGGCAGCAGACTTTATTAGTTGCTGCCCAGCTTTTGAACATGACCTGCTGGAAGGGATACCACTGGTATAGTGACCAACTAGCTACTGTCTTTGTGCTACAATGGATACCTGTTGTATCAAATCTTGAGGGAAAGGAGTGCAAGTCTGTGACCGAGGCTCGACTTTCTGTGATGGTGGTTATTTGAGCTATGGGCTGAATAAAGGCGATAGAACTAAGGTTCTAAGCTGTGTCACCACTGATGTAAAACTAGGTCATGGAAAGGTGATCAAAGCTGGAGAAAGGAATTACAGAGTACTACACAAAGATGAGTAATGCTGTAAATGTCAGGAAGGATGCAAATTATTATTTATCTATTTATTTATTTACATTTGTTTACCGGGTAATGTCCACTGGACAAGAAGTCCTTTTTCAGTGGAGACCCGGGGAAAAAAGCTCCAATGAACATAGAGTCAGGTATACAATGAGATACAGGCATTATAAAATAAGACAGTAAAAACGTAGTATATAGCCTAAAAGACATAGTGAATAGCATATAATATAATTACAAGTCAGTGCAAGTATAGATATGATATAAACATTTAACATAGTACAATATATATATTCTTTTGTGTGTGAAGAGGGACCTACATCACAAAGATGCAAATGGTGAGCTCTGTCACCTATTACCCAGCTGTTGAAAGAAAGAAAGAAAGAAAGAAAGAAAGAAAGAAATGTTTTAGGGGATGGTTCTCTGACATAGTGTCATACATCTACAGTAAAAATATTTTTTGTTATCAGCAGGTGACAATGAACACATACACAGCAACACATGAGATGTTTGCAAACCTAGAATAAAAATGACTAGCTTTGGCTTTACAATTGACCTGTGCATTCCTTTGTTTTATTAATTATTTAATTTTGTGATGATATCAGCAAAACCTAAGCACAGGACACATACTTGAAGAGTATGTATGTACATACACAGGGTAATGAATGGGATAATGTTTAAGTTGTATTATATGTGATGTCAGAGAGCAAGAAAAAATAAATTGTGATGTAACAAATGCAGCATATTTATATCAATATATATGCACATTTATATGTATATTTACGAGTGCATGTGCATGTGTATGTATGTATGTATGCATATTGAAATGACTATGCAACACAAGGAAAATCAATAGCATAATATAATGTGAGCAGATGGTTATAGGAGCACTAGAGAACCGAGTTCAAACAAATGCACTAATTAAATATGAAGAACATCATTAAGGCATTATTATAGCAAGGGCTGAAGAGCATATCGATCACCGCACTTCGGCAAAATATGTAGTGAGTTAGTAATGTTTCTACCCATGTTAACAAATGAAATTAAATAAAAATAATGAAACAGAAAATGTCTTAGCTGTTCAGGGCTTAGCCAAGGTCAGTGGGGCTTGAGACAGGGAGAGGACTGCTGTTAAGAGCAGGCCTGTCCTGCAGGTGTCCTGAACCGCTAGTCTACATGGATGGCTGTAGAAGTGCGGCTGTAGAAGCCCATGGCCCTCAGATGGCCACAGCACAAATCAGTCCTCATTGCTGGTTGGATGATGTCCCCTCTAGGTGGCTTTCACCCAATGGTGGAAACTCCTAGAACAGTGATGGCGATTTTGGCGAACCTTTGACATGCATGTCAAAGGTGATGCATGTCATAATGTTTTGGGTGACACGCCAGGGATTATCAACACCAAGTTACCAAAGACACTGCCATTACATTCGTTGCTCATATGAAGTGTACTGAATTATTTTGTACCAGGAGGTTCTGACATACCAAACCCAAAAAGCTGACCATCACTGCCCTAGAAGTACGATATGAATGGGCTTGTAGTTAACTGGGAGATACTTGCTATATGACAGATACAGCAGCAAATAGCGTATAGAAAAGAGTTTATTACTCATCTTGAAATTCATATTTATTTTCTTTCATATTTCCAAGTAGATAGTCTTAAGTGCTACAAGAATGTTACAAAAATGGATTTACAAACAAGGACATGTGACTTCATACACAGTGGTACCCCCAGGGCATTTCATATACCTCATTTCCTTATAGTGTGACCATGCACACCAGTGTGGTGTATACTGACCCCCTTCATTGGCTGCATTCTTGATGTTTTTCCTTATACTGTGGCTGTGCACAACAGTGTGTTGTGTACTGACCCCCTACATTGGCTGCATTCTTGATGATTTTCCTTATACTGTGGCCATGCACACCAGTGTGGTGTGTACTGACCCCTTCATTGGCTGCATTCTTGATGATTTTCCTTATACTGTGACCGTGCACACCAGTGTGGTGTGTACTGAGCCCTTCATTGGCTGCATTATTGATGCTTTTCTTTATACTGTGGCCATGCACACCAGTGTGGTGTGTACTGACCCCCTTCATTGGCTGCATTCTTGATGTTTTTCCTTACACTGGGGCCGTGCACACCAGTGTGGTGTGTACTGACCCCCTATATTGGGTGCATTCTTGATGATTTTCCTTATACTGGGACCATGCACACCAGTGTGGTGTATACTGACCCCCTACATTGGGTGCATTTTTGATGTTTTTCCTTATACTGGGGCCGTGCACACCAGTGTGGTGTGTACTGACCCCCTATATTGGGTGCATTCTTGATGATTTTCCTTATACTGGGACCATGTACACCAGTGTGGTGTGTACTAACCCCCTACATTGGGTGCATTCTTGATGATTTCCCTTATACCGTGTCCGTGCACACCAGTGTGGTGTGTACTGACCCCTTCATTGGCTGCATTCTTGATGATTTTCCTTATACTGGGGCTGCGCACACCAGTGTGGTGTGTACTGACCCCCGACATTGGGTGCATTCTTGATGATTTTCCTTATACTGGGGCCATGTACACCAGTGTGGTGTGTACAGAGCCCTTCATTGGCTGTATTCTTGATGTCATTATAACAGCTGAGTAAATATACTTTTAATAAATAAGGCATAGGCAAAACATTAAGCACATTTCAAATACAAGATTAACTGTGTACTGCGAAAGTAGAAATGCAAGTTGTCTGAAGAAAAACTAAGATCAAAGACATGGCTGGTAACCCAATACACGCCCACCAGGGCTATATAGCTATGAAGCCGCTGGCTAGGAATTCTCAGTTCTCACACTATAAGCATCATGATGGCTTATGAATACACAGAGGTCTGTCTCTCTCTCTCTCTCTCTCTCTCTCTTTCTCTCCATAAAAGTCAACAGAAGGTAAGAAGGGGATGGGGCTAGCGTAACGATTAAGGTCTTTACCTCAGAGATACGATGTATAAAGTTTGATTCTGACATGTAGTTATTGGCTACATTTGTAACAGTTCACAGACTGATAGCCTAGCATTTTCCTATGAATATTACTATTCCCCTATTACTGATACTCATTAGGTCAGTGAAAGGGATAGACAAAATAAAAGCTAATGATTTAATACTAGTTAGGTACCTACAGAAAAGCAATAAAAAAAGCCCTACCTAAACCAAAATAAACAATAACACCTAAGTATCACACACATAAACAAAGGCTAAAAAAAGATTTAAATCTGGTGAAGCCTTCCCCAGTCCCCCTGCCTCCCCCATCAGATCTGAAGTTCTTTGAAGATCTGTATAGAGGCCATTACTTTAGCATTCTCATGAACACACCATCACTCAGTTTACCTGAATTCAGCATGATGCTATATAAAAATTACCTGCCCCTACACATGAAATGACTCGTGTCAAAAGAAAGTAAGCTATCCAGTGACATAAATGTCTTAGTTAGAAAACCAAGCCATGACTTCTGCCACAGCTATGTGGATCTCTTAATATCAAGATGCACAGTAACTGCTGAGATGCCACTGGATGGGCCACTCTTTTCAGAAACCTGCAAATCTGTGCAGACAATTTCCACACCTTTTCAGAGTAAGGTAGTTGTGCTACAAAGAAAAATGGAATCTTTATTAAAGACTTGGTACAAAATATTTGCTTCCCTTACCAAGAAAGGAAGATTTTTTTCCACTGGTAAGGGAGTTCTTAGTCCTTTCCTGCACTGCAGACTCTGGCTTTTAGTTGGGACATCTGCATTTAATTTACAACTGCTCCAGACTGTACTAAATAAAATATGCAGATTTATCTGAAATGTGTTCCCTATGTTTCACTGAGTCTTAATTCTCTGAAGCTCAAACCTGAAGAAACACACTGGTCAAAGTTTTGTCTCATTACATTCTACAAAAAAGTGTTTTCTGTAATATGGCAAGACCTTCTGCAACCAACCCCCTTTTATTATTTACATGAAGTGCACTTTCACACGGCCAAAGACAAAAATCCCAGACACTGAATTATCAGCAATGTGCAGAGAGAAAAAGCACACACAGTGATTTCTAATAAAAAAAGGAGATGGAAGAGTTTGATACTGGGAAACCAAACTGAATAACTTTAAAACACATCCACTGTCCACTCAGTCAAGTACAGACTAATGCTTTAATTCATTTCCCAGGGTGCACCATCACTTTACCTAAGAAAACATACTGCTTGACAAACTTTCTACAGGTGTACCCGTTAAAACTGCGTCCCTTGTTTACAAACTGTACTGCCCCCCCCCCCCCTTTGCAATATTCCCCACCTAAGAACTTAAATTAGGGTCCTGCACTCCTTTCCAATATCTTCACTCACGTTTACTCCAATCTTGATACCCCTGACTTGCATGCATCTTATATTTTTCAGCTGTGATCTGGTCTCACAATGTGGAGGACGGTCTTAGCCTTTATATATGAAACACACCGAAAGTAGTGTCCTTGGAAAAAAATCTACTTTATACTTGGAAACCAGGTGTCAGTGCCTCTCTGGTGTTACATAATCAAATTTTCTACTTGCTTTTTTAAGTATCTTAGAAATATGTTTATGTTTTAAGATGCTATTTATCCAGTGATTTTTTTCCTCCATTTGATATTGTTTTGTGCTTGATTACTTAACTAGTCATGGCTGAAACTGGAATTTATAGTCCACTTGTAAAATGACTATAGAAAAGAAACAAACATCCGAATTAAGAAAGGATCAGCATTACCCCTGTTAATGAATGTACTGGAGAGGCAATCATTCTTCTTATTAACTTATGTTCTGTGTTTTATAATAACACAAGTTTCAGATTTGAAGATAATGAAAGGTAATTCAGTACCACCTATTGTTCATTCTCATTATATTTTCAGGCCGATGTATTTATCTACAGCCTATTTGAATTCAAATCGTGGTGCATCTCGCAGAGTGTCAAGGGACTCTTTAATAATGTTAAGGGAATTGTACATCTCCTGCTCCTATAAAATGTGCTGACTGGTGGCTTGGTATGTTATGTTTCCCTGTCAGTTATTTATGCTTTTAAAGTAACATTTTAAATCATTGATCTCTACGCTGGGTTCTGACCTAGTTATAAACGAAGGTCGCTCATGAAACTTAAAGCCCTTTGCTACATTGCTCAGCTTTGCTCTTAGAAAGTGTTTTTACCATAAAACCCAATTCTTTAAGTTCAATTAACACCACATGTCCTGCAGCAACAAACTGAAACAAAACTTATTTCAGAAATGGAAAAGAAAAGCAGATTTAGAGACAAACTCTTCCAGAATGTTTAGCTGCCTGGCATTACATGAACAACAGTTACATTTGAAATCTGCAAAAACGTCTGGATCTGCTACAGCTGGAAATTAAATCATAATGGAGTCTTTTTTTTTTAAATAAATACTGGATGTAATCCAGATTTAGTCACAGAATGGTTTAGCAGCTCTAACGGCCTTGAATGTCTGCTGGTTCTCTTTGAAACAAGCATATCGAGCTGTAGTCCAAACTCTCATTTCAGTAATGCTCCAATCAGTTTGGGCTGCCTTCCTCTTCATTTACAGACGCTAGTCAGTTGGGAGACACTATTCAAAGTATAGTGCTGAATTTTTGGCAGTCCTCTTCTGACAAGGGAGCCTGTTGATTGGGGGCTATCTATCTAGCTGAAATTTGTGGAACTGGACAGGATGGAACTTTCTCTTAATGTTTACCAGCCTGAAATTAATGCTTAGACTAGCTCTAAAAAACATAAAAAAGGCTCCAATCTGAAAATGTGAAGATTAGGGACTAATGTTAAGAACACTTCTCAGAAAAAAATATATATATTTGATCAAGATATTGATGAATATGTAATTTGCAGATATAGCCAAGCCTTTGAGATGGTGCAGTGCCATGAGCAATGTGGTAAAAATATTGTGAATTGTTGCATTTTATTATAGACTCTTCTTATATTTAAATGTAGCATTATAAGCTGAGATGAGAGGGTATCAGGGATCATCGAGAGAATGTTCATAGGTTCATAGGTTCATAGGTTCGTACTAGGCTATCTGCCCTAGGGCATTTATAAGCCTAGCCAGAGTGTGTGTGGCTTTCACCACCCCTTAGGATGAGAATACTATGCCCATTTAGGGTTTAGTTTACTGTGCCTCTGTCTAGTAGTGACACAGAGATGACCCCCGGGGTAAACCTACAATCTCCCATCCACTCGTCAAGACCTCTCTTGAAGAGAGCCAGTGAGGGGCTCTGCCTAACATGGACTGGGATTCTGTTCCAGAGTGTAGGGAGCCTCTGGGTTGTGTAGGGAGCCTCTGGGTTTAAAAGGTTGCTCCTCCCCAGGGAGAGACACACATACAGTTGGCAAGTGCAGGATTCAAACCCCTATCTAATTACATTATGATACTGCAGCAGTGCGCATTTACACAACGCGCTATACACATTACTAAAAGTTTGCACACCCTGTACTAGAACCCAGGACCATTGTTGTGTCTTTCGGCTTTTCCTGGTTAGGGGTCGCCACAGCGGAACTCCGGTCTGCTAATGATTGGCAGTGGATTTTTACTTGCTGAGTTGCCAGCTCTGACACGCAACCTTCAATGAAGGTACGCCCATTCACGCATGTCTCCACACAGAAGACGCTCTAGCTGAGAATCGAACACGACAACGTCTTACTGTGAGGTGACAATGCTACCGCAGTACAGGGATTGTAGAGCACCAGACCCAGATCTTAGTGCTTATGTCCTGATACTAGTAGTTTAATACAAATATAAGGGAGTCTTACTAGCAGCACTTTATTAAGTGGAGTTAAGACATGTATTTGAAGTTTTAATACTGTCCAGGCATGCAGGTAGTATAATTAATTTATTCAATTAATTTTTAATTTGTTGAATGGGGAAGTCTGGATGGAAATAAAGGCCCCTTTTCAGTGGGAGCATGAGGAGAAAAGCTCCAGTACGTGTAGTATAAACACAATCTTTTAAATTAAATAATATCAACAATGTCAGGCAGAGTACAATTCAAATAAGTTTTACAATATCAGAATAGATAAGGTAGTAACTCTCCATACAACAGTAAGGTTTCTTATAATATTCATACTATGTATAGATACAGTTAAATAACTATGCAGTAGGATAGATGTCACAGTACAGGGTACTGGTTATTTACAATATACAGTTAAATAACTGTGCAGTAGGATAGATGTCACAATACAGGGTACTGGTTATTTACAAGATACAGTTAAATAACTGTGCAGTAGGATAGATGTCACAATACAGGGTACTGAGTTATTTACAAGATACAGTTAAATAACTGTGCAGTAGGATAGATGTCACAATACAGGGTACTAGTTATTTACAAGATACAGTTAAATAACTGTGCAGTAGGATAGATGTCACAATACAGGGTACTAGTTATTTACAAGATACAGTTAAATAACTGTGCAGTAGGATAGATGTCACAATACAGGGTACTAGTTATTTACAAGATACAGTTAAATAACTGTGCAGTAGGATAGATGTCACAATACAGGGTACTAGTTATTTACAAGATACAGTTAAATAACTGTGCAGTAGGATAGATGTCACAGTACAGGGTACTAGTTATTTACAAGATACAGTTAAATAACTGTGCAGTAGGATAGATGTCACAATACAGGGTACTAGTTATTTACAAGATACAGTTAAATAACTGTGCAGTAGGATAGATGTCACAATACAGGGTACTAGTTATTTACAAGATACAGTTAAATAACTGTGCAGTAGGATAGATGTCACAGTACAGGGTACTAGTTATTTACAAGATACAGTTAAATAACTGTGCAGTAGGATAGATGTCACAATACAGGGTACTAGTTATTTACAAGATACAGTTAAATAACTGTGCAGTAGGATAGATGTCACAGTACAGGGTACTAGTTATTTACAAGATACAGTTAAATAACTGTGCAGTAGGATAGATGTCACAATACAGGGTACTAGTTATTTACAAGATACAGTTAAATAACTGTGCAGTAGGATAGATGTCACAATACAGGGTACTAGTTATTTACAAGATACAGTTAAATAACTGTGCAGTAGGATAGATGTCACAATACAGGGTACTAGTTATTTACAAGATACAGTTAAATAACTGTGCAGTAGGATAGATGTCACAATACAGGGTACTAGTTATTTACAAGATACAGTTAAATAACTGTGCAGTAGGATAGATGTCACAATACAGGGTACTAGTTATTTACAAGATACAGTTAAATAACTGTGCAGTAGGATAGATGTCACAATACAGGGTACTAGTTATTTACAAGATACAGTTAAATAACTGTGCAGTAGGATAGATGTCACAATACAGGGTACTGAGTTATTTACAAAAGGTGGAAAGCAAAAGGTTGATTTGATTATGAGCTATGAATGAAATAAGTGGTAAAAGAGTTAAGAGCTACCTATCTATGTCAGACAGAGCTCCTCATTAGCACTCTTCAAGAAAAATCTTGATGATTGGATGGGTAATAGGAAATTCACCCCGGGGATCACTTCTGTGGTTCTGCTTGACAGGGGTACAGGAAAATAATTTTCTTGGGTGGCGAAAGTCAGGGTACCTTTTTGGCTAGGAGCCAATAGCCTAGTACCTACCTATGAACCTATGAACCTATAACCATATGTGATGTACTTTTTTATAATAAATGTTTTTGGCTCCACTGAAGCCTTTTACCATTGGACACTGACATTCATCTCTGAACACACTCTCCTTCTTTGACCATTACTGCCTGCCTCTGCTACAGACCAGAGTAACCCAGCAAGGAACAGAGACCTCACTATCTATGGTAGAAGACAGATCTGCCCCTTAGTGCAATGGCTGATTTACAACAACTTAGTATTTTTTTTCATTGCTTCTAATTACCTAACCTCATGGTTGGAGTGCACATGCCTGCTGAAATCCTGGGGTCTTGGTGCATACCTGTTTCTACATGTGCATTACTGTTTTTACAGCACAAGGCATTGCTTAGCAGCCCTTCCACATCACCAGCAGCTTTTGCACACGGCACAGTCTCTTTAGCCTCTGCTACAACCCCCCTCCCAGTGCTGGGGTGTTCAGCAGACCCCTCCAAGATAAGTGAACTGCTGTCAGCTGCTGGCTCCCTATCATTGGCTCCTGCATTATCCAGGTCAGGGCCTGAGTCAGTGATTTACCCCTCTGTATCAAAGTCACCATGTGATGCATTTGTTTCCCCTTAAATAGAGAATTACTATACTGTCTTCAGCCACTGGAATGCAAGCATGTCAGCATCATGTGTCATTATTCCACTGGAATACAAGCATGTCAGCTATCGTGTCCCATTATTCCACTAGAATACAAGCATGTCAGCTATCGTGTCGCATTATTCCACTGGAATACAAGCACGTCAGTTATCGTGTAACATTATTCCACTGGAATACAAGCATGTCAGCTATCGTGTCCCATTATTCCACTGGAATACAAGCATGTCAGCTATCGTGTCGCATTATTCCACTGGAATACAAGCATGTCAGCTATCGTGTTTCATTATTCCACTGGAATACAAGCATGTTACCTATCATGTTTCATTATTCCACTGGAATACAAGCATGTCAACTATCGTGTTGCATTATTCCACTGGAATACAAGCATGTCAGTTATCATGTCTTATTATTCCACTGGAATACAAGCATGTCAGCTATCGTGTTTCATTATTCCACTGGAATACAAGCACGTCAGC
The DNA here is from genome assembly GCF_019279795.1 of Protopterus annectens. Lineage (NCBI taxonomy): Eukaryota > Metazoa > Chordata > Ceratodontiformes > Protopteridae > Protopterus > Protopterus annectens. Next base: position 55,278,432 of record NC_056747.1, on the reverse strand, counting down.
TATTGTTTCTCATTATTCCACTGGAATGCAAGCATGTCAGCTATCGTTTCTCATTATTCCACTGGAATACAAGAACGTCAGCTATTGTGTCCCATTATTCCACTGGAATGCAAGCATGTGAGCTATTGTTTCTCATTATTCCACTGGAATACAAGCACGTCAGCTATCGTGTCCCATTATTCCACTGGAATGCAAGCATGTCAGCTATCGTGTCGCATTATTCCACTGGAATACAAGCATGTCGGCTATCGTGTCCCATTATTCCACTGGAATGCAAGCATGTCAGCTATCGTGTTGCATTATTCCACTGGAATACAAGCATGTTGGCTATCGTGTTGCATTATTCCACTGGAATACAAGCACGTCAGCTATCGTGTTTCATTATTCCACTGGAATACAAGCACGTCAGCTATCGTGTCCCATTATTCCACTGGAATGCAAGCATGTCAGCTATCGTTTCTCATTATTCCACTGGAATACAAGCACGTCAGCTATCGTGTCCCATTATTCCACTGGAATGCAAGCATGTCAGCTATCGTGTCACATTATTCCACTGGAATACAAGCATGTCGGCTATCGTGTCCCATCATTCCACTGGAATGCAAGCATGTCAGCTATCGTGTCGCATTATTCCACTGGAATACAAGCATGTCGGCTATCGTGTCGCATTATTCCACTGGAATACAAGCATGTCGGCTATCGTGTCGCATTATTCCACTGGAATACAAGCATGTCAGCTATCGTGTTGCATTATTCCACTGGAATACAAGCATGTCAGCTATCGTTTCTCATTATTCTTCATTTTCCACTAACAAGATACCAGGTGCATTAAATATGCTGCATGCCACTGTTGGGGTCAAATCGCACTTTGATTTTTTTTTTTTTCACATGACACTGCCTATACTTTTAAATATTTTAAAAAGAAGTTTCTAGCATAACAATAAACTTAAATGGGGTCATCCTGAAATTTATTAGGAACAGAAGATTATTTTTTTTTGTTATAGTTAACATCCCTTGGATCTTATTTTTATATATTTGTTAACTGTTCATGCATAACTTTCTTATATACCGCTGACTAAACAATAAACCCTTGTGGACACTGTCTTAAGTTTATTGTTTGCAACTTTTTTTTCACATTCACTTTTCTAATGCATTGTATAATATTAAATATCAACCAATGATATGCATTCAAATGGCCGTATGAGGACGTATCAACCAATGATATGCATTCAAATGGCCGTATGAGGACGTATCAACCAATGATATGCATTCAAATGGCCGTATGAGGATGTATCAACCAATGATATGCATTCAAATGGCCGTATGAGGACGTAATGATACCACTAAAGAAAAAAGCAAACTTAAGTGACTGAAAAATGCAAAATTAATGTAAAAAAGTAAGACAGGATATGCAATAAAAAAACATCTGGATGACATCTAGTAGCCTATAAAGGTTTTTGCAAATAAATAAATAAAATAAAAATTGTATGTTTACTAGAATTCATCACGTCCTGTTAGGCATTTTTCAGTTGACTGTTTTTACTTATTAATCTGTACTCTTGCACAATAAAATAAACCACAACATCCAGTCAGTTTTACTTAGGATGCATTATGTCCTAACTAGTGGTGGGAAAGGCCGTTATAATAAAACTACTTGCATTCCAGCAGTCCATCTGTCAGTGTGAAACCTATTACAATTGTAGGTAGCCTTGTGGGCTAGGGCAAACACAGCCCTCATGAAAAGTAATAAAGGACCTCAGGGAAGTAAATCCCAGCTGGAATTTGACTTTTTGACCTTTTCTATAGCAGAAAACCTTGAAGAAAAAAATAAATTGAATTCAGCATCATATTTCTGATAACTCAGTAGAGGAGTATTCTATTTTATGTACCTGACAAGCCTAAATGGCACACTATTACTCCTCAACTGTACCCCATGATAGAAAGGTATAGAAACAAAATGCTGACTGAAATACTACAAGGGCTTTAGCTATAAGGAAGGAAATATTTTTTTACAGATAAAATATGAAAATTGTCCAAAACTATCTCTGTGCATATATTTCTTATTAGAGCAAAATATATACATAATCAGCAGTGACAGGAAAATGACACTGCAGAATTTTAATATGGCATTCGGACTGATGAGTTATAGAAATAGACATTAAACTGGATTCCTGTCAAGTCATTGAAGGCAACTTTGTCTTATGGAAAACAAAGAAAACCATTCGCTAAAACCACCTTCAATGAAAATTTTGTTTGATGGGGGTAAGCCCCACTGCATCCCCCCATGTGGGGGGACACCACCCACACCATCTGGACTTATATATACTAACTCCAAGGTCAAGCAACAGTGGCAAAAAAGCAATGTCCACTGTCAGTGAAAGTAATTTTGTCGACAGCACTCACTCTTTTTGACAAAATTACATTCAAAGACATGATGTGCTCTCCATTAAATTATCCCAGCATATTAGTACATCACCTCTCAGCATGCAATGTGGAACCACATTGTAAGAATCTGAAACCATAAGTGAAAGATTAAAGTATAGATCTGTCTGGTTACTAAGGAAACTGCAATGTATGGTAATCTAAGAGGGAAAACTCTAAAGAGGTTTTTATACTGCCACCGAAGATTGTGTATATCCAAACCTGAAATGTTTTCGCTAAAGGCTTACGTCCCACTGAAGGTTTCTGTGATACAAACGCAGCTTTACTAAGATGCAGACTAAAAACAGTGCAGAACGAAAAGTCATTACGTTGGAGTGCTCATAACAGTAACTCTGACAATTACTGCACTGTACACAAAAAGGTAATGTCTCTCAAGATGTGTCAGCTGTTTTACATTGTTTTCCCACATTGTTATTCCCTACAGGTATTACAACTGATCAGTCAATACAAGGATAGGTCAGATGCTAACCTAACATGGACAATCCCAAGGTGTTAAAATGGGACCAACATTCTAGAGATCTTCTTTCACTCGGCTCATGTTTATTTAGTTGTGCCAACAGTGGGATGGTGTTAGAGCATTGTCTTGTTTCAATGCATTTGAGTCTGAGAAAGCATTCTGCATAGTGAGTAATGAGACTACTGCTGCAGGCATTTCAGTTCCCTTCTCTAAATTTGAAAAGTAACACTATATTCAGTTGCTTGCACATGAAATGGATCAGTCAATGACTTTCAGTATGACCATCTTCACTGTAGATAAAATTAAACCAGGTGTCCCTTCTGTAGTAAGTTCCATTAACTGATCATCTGGGTTGTAGAATAAAAATATGTTCTTTATAATCATTTGTTTCCAAAAGTGTTGGCATCAGTTTTATTGTGTTCTCTGTTCCCCCAGCCATTCATCTTCAAGAAAGAAAATGTAAACATCTGCATCAAGAATGCTGTCCTGGCACTGATTTGTAGTGGTCTGTAAATATTCTTTCAGATTTATAAAAGTAAACAATGAAATCAAGGAACCTTCCGAACTGAAAACAAACCCCTATTTACCATTCCTCAAGCTTGCACCTTTTGTGTGTACGTGACAAGTCTCTGCAACACTGTGCAAAATGTTCAAGTGAATATGGAGATTTTCAAAGTTGTCGCATAGGTCTGCATCTGTGCAAGGGTTAGGTTGTTCAATAAGCTATCCATACATAAATTTCTTCAAAAATTCTGTGCTAAAGTAAAAGTATGGGAGAAATTGTTGTGAAAGTAGTTAAGGTGCCTCCTTTATATAGCAGTTCCACAAGGGTTTGTTTCCTGAACGACAACACTGTTTCATTATCAATTCAATGGGCAATTAAATGCAGACATGCAGGGGGTAGGTTATAGATCTGGCAGATATCTTCAGGAATATTGGGGGATAACCTAACAGCAGAAGGTGTTTTGGGTTTCAGTATTAGTTTACAAACTAGTTAAGGACAAAGTAGGGAGCTACAGCATGGAATATGAGAACAGGACAATGACTTTAAGATGGTGAAACAATAGTGTGCCAACAATCTTTAGAAACAGTTTTCTGAAAGGAGTCCAAAGAAAGCAGAAATCAGTACTAAGAGCATGGGTAAGTTCAGAAAAGGTGGAAGAAGCGAGTATATGGCAGTGAAGCGAGTATTGACTTCTAAACTCACAAAATAATTAGAGGCATGTGACTCACTGATGCTCTACATATCACATCACAGCTTTATTTTTGGCAGTGATCTAGGAATGGAAGTCCTAATTCTTAGTTTCTGATATGGAGGCTGTCAGAAGGATACCACCTCATTGTTATATTAGGGTACCTATTATTTTATTAAAAAGCTGTAATAGCGAACAGCTTTTCATCAAACTGCAAAAGTTGAAAGCTGAAAATAGCGAAAATGCGAATGAGCAAATTTTTTCCTGGGAAAGAAACCACTTGGCCATCCTTGTTAGTTTGCCCTTTTCCCCACTGTAGTGCAATCTTGGAGTTGGTATATTTAGTTAGGGGGTGTGTGGAGGGCATAGCCTCCCATAGTGGGGGGTGTGGGTGGTGAAGCCCCCCCCCACTTTGCTATGTTTAGATTAGTGTGTAGTTGGTGGTAGGGCTAGCGATTTCTTTCCCAGGGAAAGAATTCGCTCATTCACGTTTTTGCTGTTTTCAGCTTTTGACTTTCTGGTTCGATGAAAAGCCATTCAATATTATGACTTTTCGATAAGGTAATATAGACCTGTTATATTATTGGAAAACAAATAAAAGTATTAAAGTTAAAAAAAAAGAAGGATATCATCATGTTATATGTAAACTACTGGGCCTCCAAACTGCTCATAGGTGTGCATACTCTGTGTGAATATGTGAATGTGTCTGGTGTCCCACCCAAGACTATCTTTAGTGCCTTCTGGCCAATGAGTGCAGGGATGCACTGTGTTTCACCTGTGACTTTGTAGTGGCCAAAGGCTTTGACACAATTCTCCACTCAAGCATAGTAGAAGAGATAAATAAACTGTGAATAAACCCTTATGTCACCCCATGTCACAGATAGGATGCAGAAAATGAAAATATGGGACGTTACCCCCACAAAGAGACCAGTCACCAATGGAGTCCCCCAGAGGTCTGTGCTGAGACCTCTCCTGTTTGGCATCTACTTTTCTAAAGTAAAAGTCAATACCAAAAGTCTCTGGCTGAGTAACTTTTCAGATGACTGCAAGCTAGGAGCAGCCACTGAATCCCCAAATGACTTGGCCATCCTGCAAGAAAGGTTGTCTCAAATAAATCATAGTCTAAAACTAAATGTCACAAAATGCCCAGTTGCATCATTTGGGAAGTCACCTACCTCAGGGAACTGCCACATTGACAATATGCCCCTATCAGATGACCCAGTTGTTTGGGTTTTAACTTTTGACCAACATGTCCTTGTTGTAAGAAAGTCCTTCTATATTGCACAGCTTATTAAAAGGGACTGTGTCTAGATCTAGGGATGTCATTGTTCCTTTTTACTCAGCCCTGATTAGCCCAGTCATTGACTATAATGCCCCTATCAAAATTGGGGGTAAGGACAATGTATAACCAAATGGGATAGGTTATTTCAAACACAAAAAGAGAAATTGGCTAAGCTTAAAATAGTCCACAAGGGCAGTTAGCCTAGTACCTAGCTATGAACCTAAATGGGCTAAGAAGGTAATCAGAAAATGAATTAATGAATGAATTCCTATCAATAAACGTGCACTTTGCTAAATATCATATATAGTTAATAAACAGAAAAGGCAGCCATTTTGGAACAGAGACTGAAATAATCTACACAAAGTGCTACAACTTTAGAGTTACTATATTAAGTAAAGGGGCATCTGAGGGCAAAGCCTCCATGGGGGGGGGGGGGGGGGGAATCATTTTTGAAATGTCCAAAGCTTGTTTGACATTTTTAATTTTAATGTTTAATTTACATGGGCTTCTGTCTCATGTTGTGGACCCAGTTATACATACCATGTATGGTACAGAACCGTGGTGTAAATAGCCATATGATGTGGTTTCTCAACCTTTCATATATTTTATGACAGTTTCAACTATTTGTAGTTGAAAAATTACAGCTTGATGTAAAACATATGTGTGGTTACAGTGGTATGCTTAACCTAATGGACAAGCTTCTCACCATCTGCCAGACATCTCCCCTGCAGTCTGTATGGAAGAAAGAACTTGAAAAGTGGTAGATTCCTGTCATGTGGGTTCATTTTAATAAATGTAAGTGAGCAGACTTTATTGCCTTGTAAACCTGTTTCCTTATGTTTCTTAATCAGACTTTGAAAGCATTTGCATCAGTTGCAGCAGCTCTCACCCTTATACATTGTTGCCGTCTAATGTTAGTCCTGGAAATGCAAAGCATGCTCTTCCAGAGTCCAGTTTATCAGTATACTAAATAATATACATCTACTGTCTCTCTGCAGGTCCTGTTTTCAGCAACTTGGTGACCCCATGCTGACCCCTCTAATCTTCAACCCTGTGCCTCCCACTAGCCCAGATGATGTACTTTTCCAGCAAGTATTCATGCAAGTTTGCCAAATACATCTGTGATGACAGAAAAAACACATCTGTGATGACAGAAAAAAGTTAAAAAGGAAAGATGTAAACAGACATTCACAAAACAGTAAGAGGAGTTTATGATCTGCAAATAAAAGCTATTTACCTTCGCACTTCTGGGAGATCTCACTCTGTGTATGCCCAGCAGGGCATTTGCACTCAAAAGATCCCACTGTGTTGATACAGTTGCCCCCCTGACATAGTCCAGGGACAGCCTGACACTCATCCACATCTGCAGAAAACACAAGGAGGGAGAATTGCATGAAACAGAATGATTTTTAAGGAAAAAAACTGTACCATATTAATTTGCATTCTTATTAAGATATTTGTTTTTACAGTTTTAAGTAACGTTATCCTGAACTGTGTGTGAAATGAAACATTGTTATCTCAAAGGAATTAATAATCACTCAATAATACTGTCTGATACATGGTACAAGTTGGAATTAACAGAATGACAAATATCCTTTTTGACTGATTAAATGATGTACTTTTGAATTATCATAAGTTGTGGTCGTTTTATACATCACTGGCTTCTCTGAACAAACACATTAAAAAGAGAAATTCTAGTTTCTCTAGTTCTCTCTCTCCCCCACTCTTTCTCTCTAACTCTGGATACTTTTGCATAATAATGGTAAAAATGTAATTATTTTGTTTTAGTATTACTAATTCAAGTAAAGACTCCAGAGTTACTCACTTAAACCCTTCAGATCTCTTCCTGTCTGATAATATTACCAACGGTGGAAAACACAGAACAAGCATTTATAAGTAAATGTACAAAAGAAGTGAATGTATGTGGCTACACTATTATAATGGAAACATCTATCTTTAATATCTTGTCTTACAGGTTATCACATGCCATGTACCATTTTACTTAGTTGTGAATATTTTAATATTGAAAGTTAGTATTTCTTTTTAGAATAAAATGACCTCAAAATAAATTATCAAAGCTCAGAAGTCAAAGACTAAAAAAATTCCAATGCACAGTGGAAGTTGTACAAACCTACAAAGAGATATGGCCATGATTCTAAGTTTGTAATGCACATGATATGTGTGCCAACTGTTTTTAAGGATAGAATGTAGCACATGAAAAGACCAGTACTTACAAAATTACAGTCATGTCTTATAGTTATCATTTCCAGCTATCACACAGCTACACTTGTACATCCCTACAGCCCCATTTGGGATAGCATGGCTAAAAGGCATCAAAATGTCATTGGATGTTACAAGTGAAGAAAATGTTTTCTATGAACAAAAGGTGTATACGGTGTCAGAGATCATATGTTTTTTCAGCTTATGTCTGAGATACATTTCAGAACAGTGCAGTCCCATGATAAACTCTTTCTTCAGGGTAATTTGTCTGTGAATTGAAAAATGTAAAGCTAGAAATTCAGTTTAGTCCTAACTGAAGATATTTATTTATTTATATAAATGTACTTATGAATACTGACCAATTCCAGGCTCAGCCTGGGTGAAATACAAAACATTTCACAAAAAAAAAATACAGAAATGTAGACAATAACAGAGCAGTTTAGAGTAATTACATACAAAAAATGTGTATATACATTCCAGTGAACAAGCACAATGCAACGTACAATCGAGCAGAGTAATATAAAATTAGTTTCTAAAAATGGGTCAGTCTTCTTGAGAGAGAATAAACTCCAAAAAGAGATAGGTAAGATGATACCTCCTGTGCTGAAGCAGGGGCCTTTGGCCTGAATGAAGAAATGCTTTTTGAGTTGCATTCTGAGTTTGTAATAAGTGTTGATTTCTTTAATGTCGATGGGGGGAGCTTACCAAAGAGTAGGTGCCTGAGAGGAAAAAGCATGTGCAGTGCTGTGGTGTTTGGTTCTAGCGGTAATAACAGTTGGTGTAACTGAGCATGTGCAGTGCTGTGGTGTTTGGTTCTAGTGGTAATAACAGTTGGTGTAACTGAGCATGTGCAGTGCTGTGGAGTTTGGTTCTAGTGGTAATAACAGTTGGTGTAACTGAGCATGTGCAGTGCTGTGGTGTTTGGTTCTAGTGGTAATGACGGTGTAACTGAGCATGTGCAGTGCTGTGGTGTTTGGTTCTAGTGGTAATAACAGTTGGTGTAACTGAGCATGTGCAGTGCTGTGGTGTTTGGTTCTAGGGGTAATAACAGTTGGTGTAACTGAGCATGTGCAGTGCTGTGGTGTTTGGTTCTAGTGGTAATAACAGTTGGTGTAACTGAGCATGTGCAGTGCTGTGGTGTTTGGTTCTAGAGGTAATAGTTGGTGTAACTGAGCATGTGAAGTGCTGTGGTGTTTGGTTCTAGGGGTAATAACAGTTGGTGTAACTAAGCATGTGCAGTGCTGTGGTGTCTGGTTCTAGTGGTAATGACAGTTGGTGTAACTGAGCATGTGCAGTGCTGTGGTGTTTGGTTCTAGTGGTAATGACAGTTGGTGTGACAGAGAATGTGCAGTGCTATGGAGTTTGGTTCTAGGGGGTAATGACAGTTGGTGTGACAGAGAATGTGCAGTGCTATGGAGTTTGGTTCTAGTGGTAATGACAGTTGGTGTGGCTTATGAGTAGTGTCTCAGGTTGTATGCAATTTCTTTTTCACAAAGTCACAGCTGCAAGGGGAATAAATGTGTAGAGATGGAGTAGTTTGTAGAGCTGGGATCCTAAAAGTAGATTAGATCTTTGTTTCATGGATAGACATTTAGCTTTTTCTAGGGTGATACAGTAATGCTCACAGAGATGTGAGTTTGTAATGAATCAACAGATGCTGTTAGAGATAGTCTGCAGTGTGACAATGTTTTCCTTGATCGTAGAAGCAATAATTGGGAGCCCATATTCAAGTTGAGAAAGGAGAACTCCTTTGCCACTGGCTGTTTTAGCTGGTTGGGATAGAAATGGGGAGATCTTTTTGGGCTAGAAGAGGACCAAGTTTATTTTGGCTCTCACTTTGTCTATGTGGAAATGGAAGTTTAGTGACTGATCAAGCCAAGTCCTAGGTATTTGAAGGTGGAGGTTGTCTCTATGGCATGTTTGTGTAAGACAAAGATAGCTAAAGAGTTAGGTGCTTGGTGAATTTTCTGTTGAGCTCCAAGAGGCATAATTTTAGTCTTGGAGAGATTGAGTAGTTGTTTATCATTTATGAGCCACGGGTGGAGTTCATGTAAGTCTGACTGGAGTTGGCACTGAAGGTTAACATGAGAGTGACCTGATCGGTAAATGACCATGTCTTCAGCAAAAGTGAAAACCTGGCAAAATGTCAAGCCCCCATGAACCCTGAGAACACTTCTGCCTATACAGAACTGTTCACAGAAACACTATGCAAGCATGTTAACAGCTGCTTAAAGGCAGCTGTACCCACCAGGAAGAAGTACAAAAATAACTCAAAAAACAAGCCACCCTGGTGGAATCACAAAATCAATTGGATGTATAACAGGAGGAAGAAAATTATGGCAAAAATTAGGAGGTACAGCAGCACCCAACAGGATAAAAGCACTCTTATCAAACTAAACAAACAGCTCAGAGGATAAATAGAGTCTACCAAAGCCAAATTTAGATAAATTTGGCCTCCCAGGCCAAGGACAACAACAAAGCATTCTTTAGCTAGGTCTACAACCTCAAAGGCAATACACAATTGTGTGGAGAGCTCATTGTAAATGGAGCCACCTATACTGAGCCAAAGGATATAGCAAACCTCCTGGCTGATAAATTCAGCTCCAACTTTACTCCTCTCTCCCCTTCAACCTTCCCTCAGGAAATATCATCAAATATAACTCTCCCTATTATCACTAGGGAACAGGTCCTTAATGCTCTAAGAACAAGAACATCAATGGGCCCAGACAATATCCAAGGGCATCTGGAATTACTATTTAACTGTAGCCTTCAAACAGGCTTCATGCCTCATGAATGGAGAAAGACAACAGTCATCCCTCTGCACAAAGGTGGGCCATCGGCAGACCTTGGAAACTGCAGACACATAAGTCTCACTAGTCTTATATGTAAAACTATGGAAATAATTATCATGGAGATGATCAAAAGAGATATAATGAACCTTTCAACATTGGACCCAACCCAGTTTGGTTCCATCAAGGGCAGATCATACCTACTAAAACTGGTGGACTTCTTTGAGAAGGTCATCAAAGCAATGGATGAGAGCAAAATCATTCACACTGCCTGCCTTGACCTGGCCAAGGCATTTGACACAATACCCCACTCGGGCATTGTTGAGAAACTCGAGGTTAGGTACAAACCGATATGTCACCCAGTGGATAGCCAACTGGCTCACAGACAGGACCCAGGAAGTTAGAATTAGGGAGTCCACCTCTACAAAGAGGCCAGTCACAAGCGGAGTCCCTCAGGGATCAGTCCTTGGACTACTCATTTTTGACATTTTCTTCTCAGAAGTCAAGGCAAATGGCAGTGACCTCTGGCTGACTAGATTTGCAGATGATTGCAAATTAGGAGCTGGCATTGAATCTCACACTGACACAAATGTTCTCCAGGAGGGGATGACACAGAAAAACAACTGGTGTCAGAGCCATGGACTAAAACTAAATGCCATGAAATGCATAATAGTATCCTTTGGGAAGTCATTCATCCCAAGTAACTATTATATTGACAACACACCCATTAGAGTTGACCCAGCAGTCAGGGACTTAGGGACACACATAGATAGTACTCTAGACTTTGACCATCACATGTCTACAGTGGTGAGGAAATCATTCTATGTTGCACAACCTATAAACAAAGGTATGGCATCTAAGTCCAAAGAAGTCATTGTTCCACTGTATTCGGCAATCATCAGACCTATTATTGAGTACAATGCCCACTTTGGTATGTACCTAACCAGGCATATCCAACAAATGGAATGTCCACAAAGGTTCCTTACAAAAAGAATACAAGGCATAAGTAATATGTCTTATGCAGACTGCCTCAAGGCCCTATCCCTGTATTCTGTCTCCAACAGGCATTTGAGGGAAGCTCTATGACTGGCATACAGGGCATTGTTAGACCCCACTCTGATGGACCTCCTGCATATCCACAAAGCAAACAGTACCAGAATTACCCATTCGAAAGACATTGCCTGTGATATAAATAGGACCTGCTGGAGAGATAAGTATGTACCCTAGAGACTACCCCATCTATGGAACAGGCCCCCATCCATGTGAAGCAGAGTTCCTCCCTAACCCAATTCAAGTGCAACTTGGACAATTGGATGGGAAACTGGAAATTCATCCCTGGATTGGCACCTATGTCTCTAATACAAATGGGTAACCTGTAAATGGTTCATCTCCCAGGCCCATACTTACACTTATCTAGGGTATCAGAACTTGTCAGAGATTTGGGATGCATGGCTAGGCTTAAAAAGGCACTTGTGGTCATTAGCCTGGTATACACATATGAGCCTATGAACCTATAGAGGATAAGTGGGAGATGAGGAAGGCCACAATGAAGCTTGTTAATGAATATGAAGAAGAGGAGAGGGAAGAATGGATCTTTGTGATACACCTTTATTAATAGGTGCAGATTCTTAATCCAGAGAACAGTGTCTGTACTAATAACAATGTCAATTAATTTGTTTTAGAGAAGGTTGTTGTCAATGAGATCAAATGACTTTGTCAGGTCTATGAATAGGGCACCTGTAAGGAGGCAGTGTTTTGCATGATGTCCACAGTTAGGGACCAAAGTGCTGTCATAGTACTTTGTCCAGGCCAGAATCCATGTTGTTTGGAGGACAGCAGGTGGTGCTGTTCAATATATATATAGAGAGTTGGATGTTGACTATATTTTAAAGAAGTTTGCCCAGGATTAGGAGGATGGATATTGGATGACAGTGACAGGTAGCTTTTTTGTTGGTTTGCTTTGGGGTGGGGGTGGGGGAGTTAATTACAGCAGTTTTCCAAATCTGTGGCATGATCTTTTGTGTGAGACATAGATTACATATGTGTGTGAGAGGAAGACAAAGATGCTCTCTGCAGTGATATATGTACCAGGGGTTTATGTCATCAGATTTAGGAGGAGTGTCAGTGGAAATATTTTCAAGTAGAATAGAGATTACTTTGGGATACAGACATTTGAAGTGGAAGAGGGGGATGACTGGTGATGAGGTTAGCAATGCATGATCTGCAGGGGGTGTGAGGTTTACTGATGGGAGATTGCTAAATCCTTTAAGGAAATCTTCTGCAAAAGGTTTAGCTGTACCAACTGAATGGTGTTTATAGACAGGGTATTATGAGGATGTCTTCCTGTAAGTACAGTACCCTCTTTCCAAAAGTGTTTTGGGGATGTAAGAGGGTAATTTGCTTTTTGTTTGGAAATTACTTATTTGCCTTTTGATGGTCTTCTTGGTTAGGTTTCACAAGACTGTAGAGCAGGTGCAGTTGTCAGTTGTGGGAGTCTGTTTCTAGTTTTGCCATGTTTTATTTTTTATAGTTAAAAGATGTTTGAGTTCAATAGATGGCCATTACATTTTGGCAGGTTTATAAAGCTTGTGTGTAAGCGGGAAAAATTTGTCTTGCAGTTGGAGGAGAAAGTTGATTAGGCTTACAGCTTCTGTATTAGGGTCATGTAAGTAGAGTGCATGGTTCCAGTTGTGAGCTGTGAGAAAGGTTCTGAGTTTGACTATATCTGTGCTTCTGTGGTTTTTGAAGGGTTTTATTATTGCTGGTAGTTTTATAGGATGATTGACAACTGTAAATGTGACTGGGCAGTGGTCACTTGGTGATGGTGGCAGAATGTTTATGTTGATGATGGAGTTTGCTATGTTTGTAACAATAGGGTCGAGTGTGGTGTGTTTTGAAGACCTAGGGTTAGGTGGTGTTGATTCTTTTATGAGTTGCAGGAGGACTAGGTTTGCTATGAAAGTAATCATGTCAAATGAAAAAGGGCCAAGATAAATAAAAATGAAGTCACCTAGAATGATTGCGTTGTTATTTTTGGGACAGTTATAAAGGATGTTAGTGATAAGGTTTTATTATGGGAAGGAGGGGGGTAGTAGACAGACTGTCATGGCCAGTAGTGGTTTGCCTTTGTGAGTTGGAAATTTTAGGAGAATCCATTTAGGACCAGAATCTGAGAAAGAGTTTCTTTGGTGATGACTTTTTTCTGTACAAAATAAGAGCCTCCTCCTGATCGTTTGTCTGGTCTGGAATCACCTGATCATTTGTCGGGTCTGGAATCATTGACATACTTGTAGGAGGTTAGAAAGTGCTGGAAGTGGGAGGGGGGAGTTGTTTTAGAATGCCTGGGTTGTGCTGGGAAATTAAGCACTTATGTGGCCTAATGTGTTCTTGATGGTATGTGCATTTAGGAGGGAGCAGGCCAGTGTTGGAAGGGAGTCGTTCTATATGTCAATCTAGGAGGGAGCAGGCCAGTGTAGAAAGGGAGTCATTTTGTATGTGCATCTAGGAGGGAGCAGGCCAGTGTAGGAATGGAGTCGTTCTATATGTGCATCTAGGAGGGAGCAGGCCAGTGTAGGAAGGGAGTCGTCCTATATGTGCATCTAGGAAGGAGTAGGCCAGTGTAGGAATGGAGTAATTCTATACGTGCATCTAGGAGGGAGCAGGCCAGTGTAGGAAGGGAGTCGTTCTATATGTGCGTCTAGAAGGGAGCAGGCCAGTGTAGGAAAGGAGTCATTCTATATGTGGATCTAGGAGGGAACAGGCCAGTATAGGAATGGAGTCATTCTATATGTGCATCTAGGAGGGAGCAGGCCAGTGTAGGAATGGAGTCATTCTATATGTGCATCTAGGAAGGTGCAGGCCAGTGTAGGAAGGGAGTTGTTCTATATGTGCATCTAGGAGGGAGCAGGCCAGTGTAGGAAGGGAGTCATTCTATATGTGCATCTAGGAGGGAGCAGGCCAGTGTAGGAAGGGAGTCATTCTATATGTGCATCTAGGAGGGAGCAGACCAGTGTAGGAAGGGAGTTATTCTATATGTGCATCTAGGAGGGAGCAGGCCAGGTGTAGGAAGGGAGTCATTCTATATGTGCATCTAGGAGGGAGAAGGCCAGTGTAGGAATGGAATTGTTCTATATGTGCATCTAGGAGGGAGCAGGCTAGTGTAGGAAGGGAGTCATTCTATGTGTGCATCTAGGAGGGAGCAGGCCAGTGTAGGAAGGGAGTCATTCTATATGTGCATCTAGGAGGGAGAAGGCCAGTGTAGGAAGGAAGTCATTCTATATGTGCATCTAGGAGAGAGCAGGCCAGTGTAGGAAGGGAGTCATTCTATATGTGCATCTAGGAGGGAGCAGGCCAGTGTCGGAAGGGGAGTAGTACTGATGTCAAAGAAAGGGAGTTGTTTGGCCTGGGTTGGGTATATTTGAAATATACAAAATTATTGTCATAATTTCCAAAAAGGTATACCACATTATAATTCTATATGCTATGGAGAAAGATACTCTAAAAACTGACATGTTTTGGGTTTTGAGAGAAAAAAAAATATTTCATTCATGAGATAAAAGTTTCAGTGCTACTATAAAATTAAAAAATCTGTTATTTGTTGCTCATTCTCCACAATGGCACAGGGACCTACAAGGTCTATTGATTATAATGTTACTATATTAATCTATCAAGCAAAATACTAAATTTGTGAGTAGTATAGTTCATTAGCATGACATGAATCATATGCTGCATCAGAAATAATCAGTTACAGGGAAGATTATTGAGACAATCAGATATTAATAGAGTGACTAATATGTGCAGAGCAAGAAAAAATACAGAATTACAATTAAAACAGCTTACAGAAGAGTCATCTGCTATAGAATCACTCGTGAAATAGAATGCTAAAAACAAGTAAAACAGTAAAAATCTGTTGTGTGCGTGTGATATGGCTGTAAATATGATGAAAGAAATGTTCTACTGACATCAGATATACAAAAGCAATGGCAAAAATTATTTGGCTAAAGTGTGTAACATGAATAACTTAAGTTAGAAAAGATTTTATGGACTGTGACAGAGTTATGCAGTCTGACATAACTGGTTCGGCAATACCCATATTTATGGGGACACAATAAGATAGTTGTTCCCAGTACCTTGACTTCCTTTCCAAATGGAGTAGTATGTATTAAAAAGGATTCTGTTATGACGGCTAAGGTAAAAACTTAGAAAATGGAAGGTCTTGAGTGTGCATATAGAAAGTAAGATAGTAGCCGTGTAAATGTTTTTAGTCCTTTTGGTTTTATGAATAGGTCAAGCATTTTTTATCAAACAGAGAAGTTGTGCATGACAATTAACAAAGGGTTGAAGGACTTTATTTGGGAGGGGAAGAAGGCAAGAGGTAAGAGGGATAAGTTGATCCTCCCACTATAACAAAGTGGATTATGATTACCTGGCTTGAATGGGTATTTTTAAACTACACAGTTAACACAAGTAGAAGGTCATAAATCAAAGTGGAAAGGGATGATGATGAAAAAAGAGGGGGGTCAAGAAATAAGGAGAGAGTAGGATTTTGGATGCAGATCTTTGAGCAGAATACCAACCATACAAAAATTTCTGTTCATAAATTAGCAGAAAGTATTCTAAGACTCAAGGTGGCACACGTATTTAGAAAGGATACTTTGTCAATAGGGATGACTGCAAACAGGGGTATTGAAAATAAACAATATGAGACCAGAATTTACTGTAGAACATTTGTAATGGAAATCAACATATTGGGACAACCATCTAGAGATGGAAAGGTAATAGAGTGGGTTGAGGCCTAGCAGAAGTTTGGATTGTAGATCAGAGACTGACTTCCCTACCAGAGATTGCTATCAGTACAGGCAAAGAGAAAGGGATGGGGAATCTTAAGTGAAAGACCTACATTGGTAGAGTTTTTACTCAAGTCCAGAACGGAATCAATGTTACAAAAGGGATCATTAGCAGGGTAAATCAAATATTGTACAATAACTATGAGAATCAGTGGAGGTTAGAAAGACTGGGAAGAGAGACTGGAAAGGCAATTTACAGATCAAGTATGCAATGGAGTCCTGAAAGTTTTGAAATTTTGCTTGAAAGTGTTTGGATAGGTATTTTACACCCTGAACAAACTTCAGAGATGTTTCTTTAGGTAAAAAGCAATTGCTGGAGGTACGAGAAAGAGAGAGGTAACTATTTACAGTGGAATAAGTTGTTAGATTTTGAAAATTTCCAGCAGAGTCATCTGTCAGAAATGTTGGAACAAATGGTTGTAACAAAGAAAATAATTATTTTGAGCTGGGACAGAGGATCAGAATTGCCTAGATATGATAACGCATTACTAAGTTTAATGCTACTGGCTGCCAAAAAAAGCAATTACTAGAAAATAGACATCAAAATCTAAACCAAATGGAACCGAAGTACTGAATGTTGTAATAGACATGAATGAACCAGAGGTGGGATCTTTTAAAAAGAGAAGGAGCAAATTATATTGAAATAAATGGAATTTGTGGGGACTAAAACATGCAGAATAATGTTCAGGAGAAGGAATGAGGTTAAAGAAAAGACAGGATTTTTGTAATGATGGGGTGAATAAAGATTTGTTAAAATGCACACAATACATAAAAATATCAAAGGAAATGTTGCTACAGTTTGTTTTACTGTATAGGTACCTTTGTCTCTTTTTAAAAAAATGTCATGTTTATTAAAGATGTTTAAAAATATATGTGTTATGGCAAAAAAAAAAAGAAAAGAAATACAAGATTCTCTTTTAGGTAGCTAGTATTGTGCATAGTGCCTCTGTACTGGGTCATTTGCCTTGTCAAAATATTTAGCATGATTAAAGTAATTCATAGTGTGAATGTTCAGATAAAATATCGATCAGATAATGTTAAGCGTGATTGATCACTTAAAGATAATGATGATTTAGTCACCAGCTTAGGCTGTTTATCAGGGTTTGTTCTATTCAGACAGATCCTACAGCACTGTCTGTAATGCATGCTTCAAGGAAACTTCCAGTAGCTTTGCCAACATGTTAGTTAAATTATATGGAGAACATGGGTGTGATTAGGAGAAGATGTTTGACCTATTCTATGGTTCAATACCATGGTTACTAAACTGAAGCCAACACAAAATCATATTCAGAGAGATCCACAAGACTGAAATAAAACTGTCAGTGGAGATGGAAAGGTTGAGGACATGCTTTCTCTGATGTGTAAGCTATTTTCAAATGTCTGTTGGGGACTGGGGATGCAATAAACAAATGAGGCAAAGCCAATAGTAATATCACTCTCAGAAGCAGTTGGCAAATCTCTCATACTGGCCCAATGAATACTCACCACTTGGGTTTTGGGGCATGTGCAAGGAAGTCATAGGTATTAAAGAGAAAACCTCTGATGATTCATTGGTTGGAGTGGAGGACAAGAAAACTACATCAAATAATAAAGCACTATCTGCTTTGTACAACTTAAGAATGTCTACCATACTAGTAGCAATGTGTTTTCTCTACTTGATGAGAATCATGGATTTTTGGAAGATAACTTTAGATGATGAAAGTTGCAAACTGTGCACTTTTAATGCAACTTTTAGGATGGTACAGATAAGTAAGACTTCCATTTGTTATTCTATCAGCACCTGAAGTGCTTCAGCTAGGTGTTGTACTGATAATGAAGGCACGTGAATGTGTTGTATATATAACCGATATACAAATAGGGGGTCAGATAACAGAAAAACATGGCAGACTGAGCTACTAAAATAGCTGTACAGGATAAATGAGCAACTAAAATGGCTGCATAGGATAACTCCTAAACAAAATTAAGTTATAGCAAAATGACTAAATGGAGGTATATGGGTCATTCCTTAAAGCCTGATGGCTTGAAAGCACACGCTGAAAAGAAAAAAACACATTGTGTAAATGTCTCAACCAGAGGGGGGAAAAAACTATTCAATTTTTTTTCTAGTCTTTCACAGGTTGTTACAAATATTTTGAATTTTCCATTAAAGAATGTATTGAAGTAAGGAGCAAGAAAGAAGTTTGAAATACTTAAGCAGTAAACAACTGAAGCGTCCGCAGTGAAGTATTCTGTTTTGAATAATTTAGTGTCATTACAAAATATGCCATTCAAAATGATAATGGTAAAGTCATTCTGAACAAAATGTAAACTAGCTGATTATGGGGCAATGGCCTTTATGCAAAGCCAGCATAGATATTCTCAGGTTGAAGAACAACTGATTGCTATAGTATACAGTGTGAAAAGTTCCATGGATATATTTATCAGAAATCTTTATCAGTGGTAAAAGAAAGGTCAAAATGATCTGGTGATAAGAATGTTTTTAAACGTGGCAATAAATGATGGCCACGGTAGAAGTCTGCTGTACATCCTTATTTTTATTTTAAAGAAGAAATAATCTGTAAATAAGGTCTGATGTTCAAACCAGATGAAATAATAGTGCCTAATCAGATAAGAAAAGAAATGCTGTCAAAAATACAAACTGAACTGAAGAACGGAGCAGTGCAAAAAATGAACAGGCATTTATTTAAATTTTAAATGAATGGGAGGTAAAAGACTATTCTATGTTTAATCCATGTCATAACAATGATAGAAGAGAATTGAATATTTCTTACATAATTCCAGGATGGCAATGAAGTAAAGTTGGAAAAGATTTATATAGATTTATTTCAGTTTTCAGATTGTCTACCCAATATGTGTTGTCTATTAACTGGCATTTCCAGAATTCTTGAACTTAAGAGACACTGTATGTGTCAATGTTATTAGTGAAGATAAATGTGTTTTGAAGCCACAGAACACCTGGTGTGGTTGTCTCAGATTTCAGTACACAGAATGCAAGAGTGGAATTCAAGATTTTCAAAGTAATGGGAGTTTCAAAATGTAATTTCTAGTTTGAACTATGCTAAAGCCAAGTACACTTAAAACTTTGAAAACCTCATGAATGTTGAAAGCCTTAACGGTGGCATTTTTGTGTAATGGTTCAGCTAACTTTGCTGGAACATGCAAATATTCCTTTGCCAGGTGGGTGTCTCTTTCAAACTCAACAATTGATATGTTTATAGACTAAAGAGAGTATTACCTTTAACACTTCACTTCAATCTAAAAATATGATTTCCATATAAGAATGACTTACAGAACACTAGTGTAGGCAAAATAGTACTACAACAAATTAGAACAGGAAGCTTATTTTTTTGTTTTGGAAGAGGAATATAGTTTCAGCATCAAATTTCAAAAGAGAAGCATCCAGCAGGAGATGGAAATTTGCAATGAAGAGTATGGAGGCATTTATTGAAAATAAAAATGCCCCAAATAGACTGTGATGAATATAACGTTTACATTTCAGAAGACTCCAAACAAGAGATCCATTCAGAAGTTTGTGGAAAGACACCTATAGGGTATGCCAAAGGCCATTTCTAAAAGTAGAAGTGGATGAGTTAAGATGGTGGTCATCCAAGTCCAGAACTGATTCATTAATGTCTGAAGTGAGCTTATCTGTTGCAGTTCATAATACATTACCAACAAAAGTGCAGTGAGAAATTCATAAGGGTTACCATGAGGTATACATGATGCATACAGCTCAAGGTAACTTTTTTGAATTCATAGACAGCCCTACCACAGTGTTTTTGTACAAAGACACACATCACCACAGTGGGCTGTTTCCATGGTATGCTAGATGCTAATAAGGCAGTCTGTGGCAGAGACATGCTAATTTGAACCCTGCACCATTGACATACGTATTGTCTCTCCCAGAACTGCCATCGAGAAGACATCAGTTATGTAGATTAGCATGGCCACTCCTTGCCCTTGTGGGGTAGTGAATATGCCCAAAATGCAGTATTCATCCATCATAATACAGGGAATGGGAGTTTAGTGGTAAGTTAGGATCAGGAGTTCTGTGAATGCATGAGGTATGTGAGGGGCTGCAAATGTGAATGCATGTGTGAGTGTGTGTGTGACTGCATGTGTGACTGTGAGTGTTTGTGTGTGTGTATACATACATGTGAGCTTGTGTTTTTTGTGTGTATGTGTGTGTGTGTGTGTGTGTTTGTGTGTGTGTGTGTGTGTGTGTGTGTGTGTGTGTGTGTGTGTGTGTGTGTGTGTATGTGTGTGTGTGTGTGAGTGTTTGTATGTATGAGCAGAGCCTGTAATATTGGGGCTGGGCAAGAAGTCACCAAGAAAAGCTCTTTACAGGTGTACCTGAGTGACACTTAAACAGAATTGGAATCAGAGGAGGGGGGAGCCACTAGCCATCAGGCCAACAGGGTCAATAGAAACATTATACACTAGGGAATACTTTGCTCATTGTGCCTGATTGGAAAGTAAACACAACATGGATTTAGGGGTTATTAGACACCAGGGATATGTAATATGGTGTATGTTAAAGGCATAAAACATAATTAAGTAAAACAATCTAATCAAAGTAAGGGAAAAGGGATTTGAACCCTGCATCTTTAACATATAAAAGACTGATATTAGCTTACTGTACTAATCAATAAGTTAGTGCAATAAACTTTTTTCTTAACATATACTGAGGATCTCAGGTATTATGCAATGCCTGCAACGGTTCATGATGTATGAGAGAGGGGTACAGGAAATGTTAACATACCTCCCAGCATCATAGTGAAAATATAAACATTTTGTCCTAACATGCATTTACTGAAGGACATGAAGTTTGAAACTGAAATGTCTGACATAACTGACTGACAACATTCATCCGTGAAATACTGGGTCAGGGGAAAAGGATATAATGTGGATGTACTGACAACAGGTATGGCTATGTTGTATGTGTGCCTGTATGTTTTACTGTGGGCTTTTGTGTGGGAACCTGTCCAAGGGCAAAGGGTACCTGTGCCAACATGATGTAGCCACCATTATTAACTACTGCAGAGAGTGCTGATCTCATCTCCATGGTAGTTAACTCTGATTCACAGAGACATACATTTGCAAATAATGACATTTTTCCTTATTGTGGCTAATGTGTCTGTGACTTGCAGAATATTGCGTTGTGTAAACAGGGCTTTTTTACTGTAACCCTTAATGCAGTCTGGTAAACATTGACTGAATCCTTGGGCAGATCTCAACTCTCCCAAATATTCAAAATATGAAAGACTTTCAGAGAGCTAACAAGGTACTCAGATATTTGCAAAAAATGAAAAGTTATTGAATGTAAATTGTGTTCCGCTTTCCATAATTGTAGATGTTCAAATAGAAAAATGCTGCAGTACTAATCCTTGGGACTTCTTGCCTTGCAGAAGCCTGCTACCACTGGATTTCCAGAGTCTTAGCATCATTGCAAGCTGATTGATGCTGAGTGACCAACATTCAGACATCCGGGTATAAGAAGAGCATCCATTGGCACCATCTTCAGGTCTTTCTATGCCAAGAAAAGCAGTTTGATGCCTGAGAACAGCATGACCTCCCCAGCTGTCTGGTGCTGGTTGTGAATGCAAAAGAGAAGGAAATATGTATAGTTGGGCTGAGCTAAATGGATTATACATAGAGGTAAAAGACAAAGGTGGTCCTACATAGTTAAGGGGAAGGAGGGTGGAAGCCTGTTTTGCAAAACTGATCTTCTCAAACATCTATAATTATGGTAAGTGGGACATGAGTGTATTATGTTCTTTGTAGTCAATGTTGCAGTACTAATCCTTGGGAAGATTCCAAAAGTTACTTTGAGGGTGGAGGAGATTAATGTAAGATTAAGAAGTTATATTCTGAAAAATGGCAAAGGTAAAATCTGCCCTGGTCCTGGAGATGTGCCTTAAGTTATAGTGTTTAGTACAGGTGTGAGAAGAATTACAAGTGGCTGCATCTAGGATGGTTTGGGTGGGAACTCCTTTGAGGAAATCAGTGGTAGTTGCCCCATGCCTGGTGGAGTGTGCTCTAATGTGGCCAGGAAGAGGCTTTCCATGATGTAGGTAACAGAACCTGATGCAGTTTGCAATCCAGTTAGAGATGATTTGCTTTGAGACAGGCTTGCCCTTTTCCCCCTCTCCAAAGGATACCAACATCTGGTGAACCCTGTCCATAGTCTTTGTTCTGTCCAGGTAGTGGCTGATCTGACTGTGACTATCCAGTGAGTGGAGGATCTTTTCCCCTTTGTACTGTGGGTTTAGAAAGAAGACTGGTAGATGGATGGCCTGGTTAAGGCTGAGTTCTGAAATCACATTGAGAATGAATAATGAGTTTATTGTGAGGGTTACCCAGTCCTTGTGGAAGACAGTGACAGACTCTTCTAGGTGAAGTGACAGCTGTAATGAAGTTGGTCTTCCAAGTGAGTATCTTGACAGGTGCAGGAGCAGCAGGCTCAAATGAAGCCAGGCTTAGTTTTTCAAAACATAGTTTAGGTTCCATGATGGAACGGGGTCCCTTCTAGGAGGTCTCAAGTGAATCCTCCCTTTTAGAAACTGTTTCATCTGAGGGTTTCAGAAAAGGAGTGAAGTAAACTGTAAGCTGAGATAGCAGAAGCATGGTCCATCATGTTGGGGCAACAAAGGCCTTTTAAAACAGGTGTGACAGATAAAGTAGTACAAAACTGACGTCTGCTTGAGCTGACATAGTGTACCGGTCATGACACCAGGCGGAAAATCTCTTCCATTTTGTCATTTAAAATTTCCTGGTATTCAGCTTTTTTGCCTCCTATAGAAAATATAGAACCTCCTTTGGGTAGGGCATCAAGGTGGGTGTCATGACCCAATCCTCTAGGAAGCTAGATTTTGTGATACCAGGTTGGGGTGGAAGACCAATCCACAGATTTGCCTGAGGTCTGTGCCCTTTTGGAGCATGCAAAACATCTCCTCACTGAGGGTGAGGAGTAGAGAGAATCATTGTTGCCTGGACCAGAAATGGGCTGCCAGTATCATACTGGGCCTGTCAATCCTGATATTTGTTAGTACCCTCAGAATCAAGGGTAATGGGAGAAAGGCGTACAGAAAGTGGTGGGTGTATGTGAAGGAGAAGGCATCTATCTTCAAGGATCCCTCCTGTTGTGTTCTGGAGCAGAACCTCAGAACTTGTTTGTTGTGGAGAGAGGCAAAAAGGTCTTTAGATGGGATTCTGCACAAAGTGGAGATCCAGGAATATTTCCCTTTTCAACATTCATTTGCTTGGATCTAGTAAGTCACCGCTCAAGAAGTCTGAGAGGCGACTGCTGTGGCCTGGGATGTACGATGCTATGAGAGTGATCCCCAACTCTTGGGACTAACATCCAGATCTTTCTGGTAAAGCTGCACAGTGGTAAGACAAGGTCCTCCCTTGTTGATTTATGCACCATGTCACTGAGGTATTCTCTGTCCAGATTCACAGTGTTCCTGGGCTTAAATGCTGCTGAAAAGCTTTTATGGCCAGCAAGATTGTTAGCACTTCCTTTTATTGATGTGTGACTGCCTCTGTTGTGGAGACAAAATGCCCTTCAACCTCAGCGGGCCTAAGTGGGTTACTCAGGCTATGTCTAAGCTGTCTGTGGTGATGGACTTGACTGCCTTAGGCAGTGCATAAGGTGCTCCTGGGTTCTTTTGTATGGTATCCTTCCACAGTAGGAGTTCCTTCTTGAGACATGGCAACAAGGGGAGAAGAGTTATTAGGGACTGAGAGTGTTGCTCACAAACAGTTTTGGAAACTACTGGATTTTTCTTATGTAGTTTCACTAAAGGGACCATCAGGATACATGAAGCCATGTACCTCAAGATCTTTAAGAACTCTCAGGTCAAAATAAGTTGTTTTTGTGAGTAGGCTGTTCGTATAATCTGTCAGGAAAATTTCCTGTCCTGAGAGAGAAATGATTTCTGTTTGGTAGAGCCTATCATGGCCCCCTGAAACAGAATCATTGTTTTGGGTGTCCTTTGATACTTTTATATATTTAACATGAGACCCAGCTTTGGGAAGCAGTCTACAGAGGTCTGGAGGGCATCCAGGGTCTATGAGGTGGATCTTCCCTGGATGGGACGATCATCTAGGTAGGGACAGATCTGTGCCCGCAGCATTCTACAGTGTGCTATCAAGGGGTGCCAAGCATTTTGTAAACAATCTTGGATCAGTAGAGAAACTAAGTGGTAGAGCACAAAACTGGAAGTGGAAGCCCGAGGCTATGAATTGTGGACATTTTCTGTGACTGATTGCCATAGGAATATGACAGTAAGTGTCCTTTAGGTCAGCAGTAACCATGGAGGCATCCTGAAAAATCATGGGTAGCAGATTTTAGAAAGTAAGCATCATGAATTTTGGCACATAGAATAATTTGTTTAGATTTGTAATATCCAGGATAAGTCTCCAGATTGCCTCTTGCCTTCGGCCAGGAATACACTTCAATAAAAGCCTTTTCTCTCTTGACCATTGGGGAACTAGCTGTATGGACCCTTGCTGCAGTAAATCTTTTTTTACTCGGGGGTAAAAGGTTTTTATGTTGCTTTGAAGGTCTTGGTATGCCTGGAAAGGGTGGGAATTTCACTGAAGTGGATATAGTATCCCCTTTTTATAATGCTGTGGACCCATTGATCCCTTATGATGGTCTTCCACTAGCTTAAAAGGGATAGTCTTACTGCCAAGGGTCCATGAGGGAGATTAGCACAAAGCCACACTGTTCTCAATGGTGGTACCTGAGCTAGGAGGCTGCTGCCCTCTTCTGGATCACCTTGGTCTTTTTCCAGAAAGAGGGCTCCCCTTGTCTTGTCTAGGTGGAAAAGGCCAAGGTTTAGAAGGGTAGTTCCTATTGTGTCTTGGGGTTGGGGACAAGTAGAATTCTTTGTCAGTTTTAATTTGTTTGTCTTTCTTGTCTAGTTTCCTGAAGACTTGTTCAGCTGGGTGCCCAAACAGGAACTCTTTGTCCAGTGGGGCATCCAATAACTCTGCTTTTACTTAGTTTGACAGTGGCAGAGTTCTGATCCACACATGTCTGCAGATAACTGAACCTGTGGCAGCTGCTCTGCAAGAAGCATCTAAGGTGTCATAGCCACATTCAAGGAGTGCCTGGATACCTGTAGATCTTCTCTAGCAATATCCTGCACCTCCTTGTACAAGGTTCTATCTGACATAGAGCCAAGTTTTCCTATCATTTTATCTTTAAGTGATACCAAGTATTTTATCACATAGAACTGGCAATTTAAAGCTCTTCATGGCTATGGTTACAGAGGTATAAGTTTTCTTGCCAAACCTGTCCAGTAGGTCATTAGGTGGTGGATGCTTGGATGTTCCTTTGGGAATCCCTTTAGTGGATTCAGTGAAGACCACACAGGGGTCAGCTTTGGGACTTTTGCATAGATGCAAGTGTGAGTCAAGCACTGTGTAAAATCTGTCTGGTTTCCTGGGCATAGGTGGTAAGGAGTCAGGATATAGGGCTATATTCTCAAAAACATCATCTAGTACAATGTGTATTGGAGGAATAGCCATTAAGTCTAGTGGAAGGTAAGCTTAATAGCTCCCTGTAATGTGGCTGCACTTAGAATGACTGCTTACTTTCCCAGTTAAAAACTTCTTTCATTTTTTATATTGCGTCACCAAAGGAAAGGTCTTTGGGTGGCGTAAGCTAAGGAGAGAGTATCATCTTAGTCTGAGTCAGGGTACATTTGGGGTTGTAAATGATCTGAATAAGAGAGCTTTTCCTCATCTCAGAGGATGTGAAGTCATCCTCCTCTTGGAAGACTACTTCTTGTTCTTTTAGTTGGAGTTGGAGAGGCCTCAGAAGAGAGTTGTGAGGGTTCTCTGGATTTAATGAAAGCCATGAATTCCTGTGCTATCTTGACCAGATGCTGGACTTTAGTGTGAGAAGTTGCTAAGGGCATAGGTGAGGCTGGGGTGGGAGCGGTTTTCAGTTTGAGAGATCATTTAGAGGTGTGGCTGAGGATTCTGGCTGTCAGATCGCAACCTCAGTAGGAACATTGGAATTAGGGGGAAGACATTAGGTCTCCTGTCGAACCACTTCTCAGACATCAGAAGCTGATGCCTGCATAGTGGCATCAGACCCGACTGATGTGTGAGTAGTAATGGCAGTCATGGGTAGGCCAGAGACCATGGTGGTCTCCAGAGGGGTCACACTTGAGGGTTCCAATCTAGTAGTCACCAATCCCGGGGGATACAAAAGTGCCTCACCAAGGTCTTCAGTCGACTTGGAGGTTGATGCAGTATTTTTTTTTTTTTTTTGCAGTCTATAAATACCCAGGTATTTTATCTTTTCACTTTTTATGGCTCATACCAGCAGTGATCAGAGCGATTGCAAGACCTGCTGAAGTGGAAGGTTGTGACAGTACTAAAGATGCCAGTGGTGAGGACTCCATATGAGTTGCAAGTACCATGGCCCTACGTTCAAGAATTTTTGCACAAAATGTAGTACAATCAGAGCAGTTCATGACATCATGCTGAGATCCCAAGCAAAATGAGTGAAAATATTTATGCAGGATTTGTATCCCAGAGGAAAACAGCTATTAATTTTTGTGAACATTAATTAGAGAAGAAATTTCCCAAGTGGGGTACTTATTGGTCTGGAATCAGTGGAACCCTGGAAACATGAGCCGACAG
The DNA here is from genome assembly GCF_019279795.1 of Protopterus annectens. Classification (NCBI taxonomy): domain Eukaryota; kingdom Metazoa; phylum Chordata; order Ceratodontiformes; family Protopteridae; genus Protopterus; species Protopterus annectens. Next base: position 55,251,538 of record NC_056747.1, on the reverse strand, counting down.
ATGGACTCCAAGCATATAAAATGCATGAGAAGTGCATGGAAACTTGAGCCGACTGGTAGACTGCAAGCATATAAAATACATGAGCAGCACATGGAAACATGAGCCGACCAATGGACTACAAGCATATAAAATACATGAGCAGTGCATGGAAACATGAGCCGACTGATGGACTACAAGCATATAAAATACATGAGCAGCGCATGGAAACATGAGCCGACTGATGGACTGCAAGCATGTAAAATACATGAGCAGTGCATGGAAACATGAGCCGACTGATGGACTACAAACATATAAAATACATGAGCAGCGCATGGAAACATGAGCCGACCTATATAATACAAACATATAAAATGCATGAGCAGTGCATGGAAACAAGAGCCGACCGATGGACTACAAGCATATAAAATACATGAGCAACACATGGAAACATGAGCCAACCGATGGACTACAAGCATATAAAATACATGAGCAGCGCATGGAAACAAGAGCCGACCGATGGACTACAAGCATATAAAATACATGAGCAACACATGGAAACATGAGCCAACTGATGGACTACAAGCATATAAAATACATGAGCAGCGCATGGAAACAAGAGCCGACCGATGGACTACAAGCATATAAAATACATGAGCAACACATGGAAACATGAGCCAACTGATGGACTACAAGCATATAAAATACATGAGCAGTGCATGGAAACATGAGCCGACCAATGGACTACAAGCATATAAAATACATGAGCAGTGCATGGAAACATGAGCCGACCAATGGACTACAAGCATATAAAATACATGAGCAGTGCATGGAAACAAGAGCCGACCCATGTAATACAAACATATAAAATACGTGAGCAGTGCATGGAAACATGAGCCGACCAATGGATTACAAGCATATAAAATACATGAGCAGCGCATCAGATTGCACAGTTTGACAGAACTGAAGATGGTACTGATGGGATGATGCTAAGACTCTGGAAATCAAACTGGTTGCGGGTTTCTGCATGGCAAGAAGTCCCAAGGATTAGTAATGCAACATTGATGATGAAGAACATCTGCATTTTGAGATGTGCTACTAAGTATCGCACTAATAAAATGTTCCACTTTTTAAATTTAACTTTGAAATGTTAGTAGAAAAAGACTGTTTAAATATGCCTGTGTTATATGAAACAAAAATAACATCCATGTTATACACAAACATAGAACAAACATGTCTGTATATGGGATTCATTAATTTCATTGACAATTCACATTGTTGAAAAGAAAAAAATTCAGTATAGCGGATCAAAAATCAGTTGTTCGATGATCACCGGCTTTCCTCACAGTGAGATTGCAGCATGGTGAGGATCAGGAAATTTGCCGTTTCACCACTGCAATGCGATCGCAGAGATAGTAAATATATATATATATATATATATATATATATATATATATGGGTCCCCTTTACATTACCGAACCGACACTTCACCGACACGCAGAAGACCGAGACGAAACGACCGACAAGCAAGTTGATCGAAAAGGTGATTTGCCAACAGCTGAAAGACTAACAAGGGTAACGTGTGAGCACGACTCGGTAAGTGTGCGATAGTGACGGAGTTAGGAGCGGTCAGGTAAGTGTGCGATATTGTGGGATTTTGGGTTAGGGTGTGGGAAAGGTGAGTGTGTGGTAGTGTCGGAGTTAGGGTTCGGGTAAGGTAAGTGTGTGATAGTGACGGACTGTAGTTTAGGGACGGGTTAAGTGAGTTAGGTTTAGAGTGCGGGTAGGGTGAGTGTGCAATAGTGATGGGCTTTATGTTTTAGGGTGGGTTAAGTGAGTTAGGGTTAGGGTGCAGGTAGGTTAAGTGTGCGATAGTGACAGTCTTTAGGTGTAGGGGTGGGTTAAGTGAGTTAGGGTTAGGGTGCGGGTAGGGTAACTGTGCGGTAGTGTCGGACCTTAGGGTTAGGGTTTGGGTTAGGGTTAGTGGATATGTCATTGTGTGTCATGTGTAGTTTACGTTGTTTGTGTCGGTGTAATTGTGTTCGGTTTTGTGAGTTGTCGGTGTTGTGTGTTTTCGGTTATTTGGGGTCGGTGTTTTGTGTGTCGGTGAAGTGTTGGTTCGGTAATGTAAAGTAGATCCATATATATCTTCCTTCAAGTTCTTGATCAGCATGCTCCATTACGCTCTACCAGGTTAAGAGCCAAGACTGCCCCATGGCTAACAAAACAAACTAAAGAAAAAATGATCCTTAGAAACAAAATCTGGGCTAAATGGAGAGCTACCAAATGTCCATCTGATCATCTCCTTTTCAAACAATTAAGAAATTCCACCAAGAAAGATACTATTAGAGACAAAAAAGAATTTTATCTTCACCTACAAAAAGCCAATCAAAATACCCCTCAAAAATTCTGGTCAGGTGTTAATAAACTCCTTAAACCAGGATATTACTACTCCATCCCTTCTGGCTATAACCTCAACAATGCTTTTCAGATCCCTGATGCCTTTAATAAATACTTTACAGAAGCCATACTAACCCTAGCTAATTCGTTACCCACTCCTACTGTATCCCCACAACATACCCCTCCAGTCTCATCTAAAGCCTTTCAAATTCAACCTGTCTCTTCATCCTTTATTTACAAGCTTCTCAGTAAACTCAAACCTTGTACCCCATCTGCTGACAAACTCCCTTCTGAATACTTACAAATAGCTGCAAAAGCTATTTATCTCCCTGTATCTATTTTGATTAATAGGACTATCTCGGAAAGAAACATCCCCACCATTTGGAAAATATCTCATATAATTCCTCTACATAAAGGGGGCTCTTCTACTGAGCTCTCCAACTTTCGCCCCATTGCCTTACTGTCCCCATTAGCTAAGATAATGGAAAGATGCATACACAAACAATTTCTTAACTACCTTCTTCAACACAAACTTCTAGCTGACTGTCAACATGGGTTTAGACCTTTCCACAGCACTACCACTGCTCTCCTTTCCTTCTCTGACACCATAAATAATAATCGCAATAATAATTGTTTCTCCTCAGCACTATTCATAGATCTATCAAAAGCTTTTGATATGGTTAACCATAATATTCTTCTTGATAAACTTAACCTTTTCTCTCTGAGCTCACATTCTTTACAATGGTTTAGAAGTTATCTAGTAAACAGGCAACAATCAGTGCTTTGGGGGGACAATCTATCAAGCTTACTTCCAGTAAATATTGGTGTTCCTCAAGGATCAATCCTAGGACCCCTTTTTTTCTCTTTATTTATCAATGACCTCTATTTGAATGTGACACAAGCTACCTGCATCCAATATGCAGATGACTCGACTTTGATCTGCACTGCTAAAGATGTTTCTTCCCTCCAGTCTATCACCCAAATAACTTTCCAAAACGTTGAAAAATGGTTTATGCAACACTGCCTCCTCCTTAACGCCAAAAAAACTAAGCTTCTTCTCTTTACTCCTACTAATAAATCTCCTATACCTTCCTTCACTATCTCCTCAAATAATGCTACAGTTATTAACCCTGATAAAACCACACGACTATTAGGTGTAACCATTGACAATCATCTTAACTTTGATGACCATATTAACACTACTATTAAAGCTGTTAATAAAAAAATTGGGACACTTTACAGAATTAAACCCTTCCTTACCCCAGCAGCCAGGAAAAACATTGCACAGACCCACCTGATTTCCACCCTTTTCTATGCCTCAGCTATATATACTTCCTTATCTAAAAATAACATTAGCAAACTCTCTACCTGTTATAATAGTATAGCCAGATTCATTACTGCTACTCCCCTTAGAACTCACCACTGTCACAACCTCAAACAACTAAACTGGCTAGAGCTTAACAACCACATACTCTACCAACAATTACTAATCATTCACAAGACCCTTCACTTCCCAGATAATACTCCTAGCCTGGCTAGACTGATTTCTCCTTATAAAAATCTAGCCACACTTCGCTCTGCTAATAAACTCCGACTATCCTCAACTAAATCTTACAATAAAGCTGGAGATGCATTAATTTCAAATTCCATAGGTAAACATTGGAATCAACTACCTCAACATATGACTAATCAAGACTCTACGCACTCTTCAAAAAACATATCAAGGAACATCTTAAAACTCTATGGCTATGTCCTTGTACTAATCCCGACTGAAAGTATGTCTCCCCACATTAATTTTTGCTACCCTTCCCCCTCACTGAGCTCAAACTTACACTTCTATTGTTGAGAGTTACTTCTTAAAAGCTAGCCTATTTTTCAAATTGTTGTACTTATCTTATATGTTCTTAGATTTGACTTTGTAATCTCTCTTTTTAAACTTTTAAACTTTTATATTGTTTTATAATAACTTTTTGTGACATATCAGTGATATTTTTTTCACATGTAGTGGAGCTTTTCTCCCCGGGCCTCTACTGTAAACGGATATATATCCAGTTGGACTAGCCCGGTCAACAAATGTAAAATAAATAAATAAATAAATATATATATATATATATATATATATATATATATATATATATATATATATATATATATATATGTGTGTGTGTGTGTGTGTGTGTATATATATATATATATATATATATATATATATATATATATATATATATATATATATATATAATTTGGAGGGGGTGTGGGGGTGCAGGGGTGCATGGAGGCTTGCCCTTCTAGATTAAATATGCTTTTACTTTTACTTATTTCTGTTATGTTGAGTTTAATCATGTGGGATTAATAGTCTGGCATTCAGACATTCGTGTGCTTGATATAATGCTATAGATATCTATACATATTTATAGAATGTTATCTTATACAGTTAAAGTGGGAATCTTTACTGTTGAAACAGGGCAATGTAATGCACATATAGCTTTACAAACTTACTACTTGTAACTTGTGTCACTGCTCAGAGGCACAGAGCACATGGTGTGTATCCTGTATGATTGTACAGTCTGAAACACATGCAGAAACTGGCTGCATGACTGGTCTCCATCTCTTTCTTTAAGCCATCCTGAATATTTGTGCTACATGTATGTGTACATGCATTTCAGGAAATGTTCTGACATATACAAATCACAAATCAAGATTCGTTAGTACATGCGATTACATATGGAGAATACCGAGCAATTGCACTAAAGAAACCACATCTGCTTGTTGGATGAACTGTTACAAGGTTTTTAACCCCATTACCCACAATCAGCAAACATAAACATTTCCAAAACCAGTAATACAAGAACAGTTGTTCTCAGGGGAAGAGACAAAAGGATCATTCTCAAAATACCTCTGATGCTTGACAAATTCCACATAGCTGTCTAAATACAGTGTTTGCATACAATGAGTTTGTAATCACTTTAGTTTGTTTATAAAACAGTAAAGCACAACATAGATCATTTAGTGTGCTTCATACAACATCGGGTCCCTGCACATCTTGTAACATATTTTCTTTTCCAGGGGCCTGTGTAAGTCACACTCCAGCAAAACACAGCCAAGCACATGGTAACCACATGATAACAAAGAATTAAGGAAGGAATAGCCAGCTTCCTTACAGTTTTGGAACTACACTGCTGATCTAAACCCCCTACGTTTCAAAGCTGGCTATGCAGGAAATAGTATCTGTTTGTCTAGTACCTACCTAGTGCTAGGTGATGACCACTATCAGATAATATAAGAAATAAGGATTTTTTTGGATAGAGATCCATCTACACCCTTAGAATTCCAAGTTTCATTGAAAGGTTCCATGGTTCCTATCTAGATAATTCTGTTTGTAAGGTCTGCTGAATAAATTCATGGATCACATGTCCAGTGACTGTAGAAGTCGATGACATGATTCTCCTAAAATATAAAATATCAGGAGGATTTCATTAAAAGTTGCCTCAGTGGAGTAGGTGGGGTTAAAACAGGGTCAAAAGCAGCAATGATTGTAAGAATCTGATCTTGACCCAACTTCTCAAGGATATACCACAATGTCAGTAGGGAGGTCTGCAAATTCCACTCAAGACAACCTTCATCCCCATTTCTAAGGCCACCTGGTTTGTAAGGGTTCTTCTCAAAGTTTCTGTATGACGTTTCATGCTAGAATAACTAATGTAAAGCAAACATTGTGTTTGCAGTGTGGATTCCTGAAGGTGAATACCAATAACAGAGGTAAGAACAAGTGCAGGCTGGAGGCATGAGTCAATAACAGAGGTAAAAACAAGTGCAGGCTGGAGGCACGAGTCAATAAGGGTGTGAGGATGACATAATGGTTAAGGTGTTTACCTTAAAGACACAAAGTGCAGGGTTTGATTCTCACATATAACTAATAACTAAAAAATTCATCTCTACTTGATTCCCAAGTAGACTATTCTCTATCTGTTAAGCCTAGCACTTGCTCCTACAGTACTTTCACCTTGATAAAGTACTCGTATTATAGATAGTACACCACCAGCCTAGAACCCACATCCCCCGGAGTCTTTTGTAAGTTTTTTATCTATTCCTTCTAGCATGTCGAGGGATCAGTTGCTAGTGTCCTCTCCTGCTCAGCTGGTGAACCTGGGAATATTGAGGCAATGTTACAATTGCCTCATGTACACAGACAACCCTCTCCTTCTCCCACAAAACACAAATACATGCGAGAGATGCAACTATACAGCCAAACTGGAGGCCGAGCTCTCTCAACATAAGACTGGCAAGACCAGACAGGAGGAGAAGGGTACCACACACACACCACACACCCAGTCTCACATAGTACTATCAAAACCTCAAATCTTACACATAAACACACAAAGACATACTCGGAGGCTCTGATCAAAAATCTACCAAAACAGCAGAGGCCACCAAAGCAGACACCCAAACAACCACCACCTCAAGACACAACACATGCAACACATAGACCACACAGTCAGTGTGCTAAACAGTCACAGCCCTTAAGGCCAAACACAATGCCAGACACACTCGTCATTGGTGACTCCATAGTCAGACACACTGACGTCCCGCTCACCAGATTGAGTAAGGAAAAGGTCACAGTAAGCTGCCTGTCGGGAGCTAGAATCTGCCACATAACGCAAGCACTCAGGTCTCTCAACAGCAGGTACAAGTACGACTCAGTCATTGTCCATGCTGGTGTAAACGACCTGAGACGTACCTCCTTGGACTACATGAAAAGAGACATTGAGGAGCTCTCTGATTATGTAGCCCAGGCAGGTATGACCCTGACCTTGAGCAGTATCCTACCTTCACCAAGAATGATGCCACAATCTGAGATAAGATGATCAGCTTTAATAATTGGCTTAAACTCTGGTGTCATTCAAAGGGGATCAATGTCTGTCTGCCTGGGATGACATGCTGGACAAGCCACGCTGCTTCGCAAGGGACGGCTTGCACCTGTCACCCCTGGGCTTCCGCATATTGGCAAAGGCTCTTGCCACCCCTATAGTGCCTTTTTTAGGCAAGGCTCAAATTCTAAACCTACCACCCTAGAACACAAAAAAGGAAAAAAACTAAGGGTAATGCTGCTCAATGCCAGAAGTCTCAACCTCAAGATGCACGCACTCAAGGCCCTTCTCAGTATGGAGAACATCGATGTCTGTGCTGTGACTGAAACCTGGTTCAAGGCTCCTGAGAGCACCCCAGCACTACCAGGTTTTACCTCATACCATGCGTTCCGGCCCCAAAATCCGGACAACACCAAGAAAGGAGGGGGGGTGTCCATATTCATCAAGGACACCCATACCTCAAGGTTGGTGGCAACGCACAATGCATCGGAGACCATCCAGGTGCAATTAACCATAGGCAAAACTGCTCTGCAATTTGTAGCATGTTACAGGCCACCCTCTCAAACTCAGGAAACTCACATAGCCTTCCTGAAAACACTGGAGGGGATAAATGTATCTCCAAACACCATCATACTAGGTGACTTCAACTACCCTAATATAGACTGGGATCACTACTCAAGCCCAAACACTCTAGCCCAAAGATTCCTGGAGTTCATAAACTCAAATGCCATGGAACAACTAGTCACCATCCCCACAAGAGGTGAAAACATACTTGACCTCATCATCACGAACATGGGATCACAATGTTCAACACCGGAAGTATACCCCTCACTGGTGAGATCAGATCATAAACTAATCTCACTGGAGGTCCTCATCCCGCCCCCACCTGAGATAAAAAAGACCACAGTGAAGAACTTCTCAAAAGCCGACTTCACACTTCTAAAGACTAGTGTGGTCTCCTTTAAGGCCCCCAAGCCGGCGGTAAACATTACCCAAGCCGCTGAATCACTTACAAAAACCTTCTACCAGCACCTACAGGACTGCATGGATCAGGAAATCCCAAACAAAACAAAGACTCTTTGTACCAAAGGCAAGCATCCAGTCTGGTGGACCCCAGCCATAAACAAGCTCTATAACAAAATGAGGAAGCTACTACAAGATAGAGCAAAATCCTTAAAAGGTAAGACACCTTTGATCACTATAAGTAAAAAACTAAGAGCTCTCATAAAATCATCCAAGGCAAATTTTGAGAGAAAAAATCGCTAAGGACTCAAAAGACAATCATAAGGCCTTCTTTAGCTATGTTAGAAACCTGGGAGGAAACTCCCAGATATGCTCAGAATTAGTTCAAAATGATGTGAAAATTACTGAACCTACAGACATTGCCAATATACTGGCTGACAGGTTCAGTGCAAACTCCAAAAGAGAGATATCTATACCAGAGGATTGTAGCCCCCAAACATCTCTAACGCCCAGGTGAGAACTGCTCTCTAAGGCGAAAACACAGCATCCATGGGACGGATGGTGTCCCCGGCTGTGTGCTCCACAGAACTCAACGAGGAATTAAACCCGCAGTTAGGACAGTTGTTTAATCTTAGCCTCACCTCAGGATACGTACCCAAGGAGTGGCGCACGGCAACTGTGGTCCCACTTCACAAAGGCGGTGCCTCCACCGACCCTGGAAATTACCACCCCATCAGCTTGACAAGCCTGATCTGCAAAGCCATGGAGAGGATCATAATGGAACTCATAAATAAAGACATAGGGAACTTGCAGACTTTGGATCCAACCCAGTTTGGCTTTGTCAAAGGCAGAGCATGCCTTTTAAACTTGGTCGACTTTTTCGAAACAGTCACCAAGGCCATTGATGAGGAAAAGCAGTCCATACAGCCTACCTCGACCTGGCAAAGGCTTTCGACACAATACCCCACTCAGGTATAAAATTGCAAGAACCTTTGGGGGCCCAACCCATTTGGGGAAGGGCAGATCCCCTTTGGCCTTTTAAAAAGCTCATACCAGCAGTGATCAGATTGCAAGACTGCTGATGGAAGGTTGTACAGTACAAGTGCCAGTGTGAGACTCATTGAGTTCAGCATGGCCTCCTAAAATTTGTATCCCAGAGGAAAACAGCTATTAATTTTTGTGAACATTAATTAGAGAAGAAATTTCCCAAGTGGGGCACTTATTGGTCTGGAATCAGTGGAACCCTTGAAACATGAGCCGACAGATGGACTCCAAGCATATAAAATATATGAGCAGTGCATGGAAACATGAGCCGACTGATGGACTACACGCATATAAAATATATGAGCAGCGTATGGAAACATGAGCCGACCGATGGACTGCAAGCATGTAAAATACATGAGCAGTGCATGGAAACATGACCCAACCTATGTAATACAAACATATAAAATACATGAGCAGCGCATGGAAACATGAGCCGACCTATGTAATACAAACATATAAAATGCATGAGCAGTGCATGGAAACAAGAGCCAACCGATGGACTACAAGCATATAAAATACATGAGCAGTGCATGGAAACAAGAGCCGACCCATGTAATACAAACATATAAAATACATGAGCAGTGCATGGAAACATGAGCCGACCTATGTAATACAAACATATAAAATGCATGAGCAGTGCATGGAAACAAGAGCCAACCGATGGACTACAAGCATATAAAATACATGAGCAGCGCATGGAAACAAGAGCCGACCCATGTAATACAAACATATAAAATACATGAGCAGTGCATGGAAACAAGAGCCGACCTATGTAATACAAACATATAAAATACATGAGCAGCGCATGGAAACATGAGCCAACTGATGGACTACAAGCATATCAAATACATGAGCAGCGCATGGAAACATGAGCCGACCAATGGACTACAAGCATATAAAATACGTGAGCAGTGCATGGAAACATGAGACAACCAATGGACTACAAGCATATAAAATACATGAGCAGCGCATGGAAACAAGAGCCGACCCATGTAATACAAACATATAAAATGCATGAGCAGTGCATGGAAACATGAGCCAACTGATGGACTACAAGCATATCAAATACATGAGCAGCACATGGAAACATGAGACAACCGATGGACTACAAGCATATAAAATACATGAGCAGTGCATGGAAACATGAGACAACCGATGGACTACAAGCATATAAAATACATGAGCAGCGCATGGAAACAAGAGCCGACCTATGTAATACAAACATATAAAATACATGAGCAGCACATGGAAACATGAGCCAACTGATGGACTACAAGCATATCAAATACATGAGCAGCGCATGGAAACATGAGCCGACCAATGGACTACAAGCATATAAAATACATGTGCAGCACATGGAAACATGAGCCGACCGATGGACTACAAGCATATAAAATACGTGAGCAGCACATGGAAACATGAGCCGACCGATGGACTACAAGCATATCAAATACATGAGCAGTGCATGGAAACATGAGACAACCGATGGACTACAAGCATATAAAATACATGAGCAGTGCATGGAAACATGAGACAACCGATGGACTACAAGCATATAAAATACATGAGCAGTGCATGGAAACATGAGCCGACTGATGGACTATACGCATATAAAATATATGAGCAGCGTATGGAAACATGAGCCGACCGATGGACTGCAAGCATGTAAAATACATGAGCAGCGCATGGAAACATGAGCCGACCTATGTAATACAAACATATAAAATGCATGAGCAGTGCATGGAAACAAGAGCCAACTGATGGACTACAAGCATATCAAATACATGAGCAGTGCATGGAAACATGAGACAACCGATGGACTACAAGCATATAAAATACATGAGCAGTGCATGGAAACATGAGACAACCGATGGACTACAAGCATATAAAATACATGAGCAGTGCATGGAAACATGAGACAACCGATGGACTACAAGCATATAAAATACATGAGCAGTGCATGGAAACAAGAACCAACCGATGGACTATAAGCATATAAAATACATGAGCAGTGCATGGAAACATGAGACAACCGATGGACTACAAGCATATAAAATACATGAGCAGTGCATGGAAACAAGAGCCGACCCATGTAATACAAACATATAAAATACATGAGCAGCGCATGGAAACAAGAGCCGACCTGTGTAATACAAACATATAAAATACATGAGCAGTGCATGGAAACATGAGCCAACTGATGGACTACAAGCATATCAAATACATGAGCAGCGCATGGAAACATGAGCCGACCAATGGACTACAAGCATATAAAATACGTGAGCAGTGCATCAGATTGCACAGTTTGACAGAACTGAAGATGGTACTGATGGGATGATGCTAAGACTCTGGAAATCAAACTGGTTGCGGGTTTCTGCATGGCAAGAAGTCCCAAGGATTAGTAATGCAACATTGATGATGAAGAACATCTGCATTTTGAGATGTGCTACTAAGTATTGCACTAATAAAATGTTCCACTTTTTAAATTTAACTTTGAAATGTTAGTAGAAAAAGACTGTTTAAATATGCCTGTGTTATATGAAACAAAAATAACATCCATGTTATACACAAACATAGAACAAACATGTCTGTATATGGGATTCATTCATTTCATTGACAATTCACATTGTTGAAAAGAAAAAAATTCAGTATAGCTGATCAAAAATCAGTTGTTCGATGATCACCGGCTTTCCTCACAGTGAGATTGCAGCATGGTGAGGATCAGGAAATTTGCCGTTTCACCATTGCAATGCGATCGCAGAGATAGTAAATATATATATATATATATATATATATATATATATATATATATATATATATATATATATATGTATGTATGTGTGTGTGTGTGTATGTGTATATATATATATATATATATATGTATATATATATATATATATATATATATATATAATTTGGAGGGTGTGGGGTGCAGGGGTGCATGGAGGCTTGCCCTTCTAGATTAAATATGTTTTTACTTATTTCTGTTATGTTGAGTTTAATCATGTGGGATTAATAGTCTGGCATTCAGACATTCGTGTGCTTGATATAATGCTATAGATATCTATACATATTTATAGAATGTTATCTTATATAGTTAAAGTGGGAATCTTTACTGTTGAAATAGGACAATGTAATGCACATATAGCTTTACAAACGTACTACTTGTAACTTGTCACTGCTCAGAGGCACAGAGCACATGGTGTGTATCCTGTATGATTGTACAGTCTGAAACACATGCAGAAACTGGCTGCATGGCTGGTCTCCATCTCTTTCTTTAAGCCATCCTGAATATTTGTGCTACATGTATGTGTACATGCATTTCAGGAAATGTTCTGACATATACAAATCACAAATCAAGATTCGTTAGTACATGCGATTACATATGGAGAATACAGAGCAATTGCACTAAAGAAACCACATCTGCTTGTTGGATGAGCTGTTACAAGGTTTTTAACCCCATTACCCACAATCAGCAAACATAAACATTTCCAAAACCAGTAACACAAGTACAGTTGTTCTCAGGGGAAGAGACAAAAGAATCATTCTCTAAATACCTCTGATGCTTGACAAATTCCACATAGCTGTCTAAATACAGTGTTTGCATACAATGAGTTAGTAATCACTTTAGTTTGTTAATAAAACAGTAAAGCACAACATAGATCATTTAGTGTGCTTCATACAACATCGGGTCCCTGCACATCTTGTAACATATTTTCTTTTCCAGGGGCCTGTGTAAGTCACACTCCAGCAAAACACAGCCAAGCACATGGTAACCACATGATAACAAAGAATTAAGGAAGGAATAGCCAGCTTCCTTACAGTTTTGGAACTACACTGCTGATCTAAACCCCCTACGTTTCAAAGCTGGCTATGCAGGAAATAGTATCTGTTTGTCTAGTACCTACCTAGTGCTAGGTGATGACCACTATCAGATAATATAAGAAATAAGGATTTTTTTGGATAAAGATCCATCTACACCCTTAGAATTCCAAGTTTCATTGAAAGGTTCCATGGTTCCTATCTAGATAATTCTGTTTTTAAGGTCTGCTGAATAAATTCATGGATCACATGTCCAGTGACTGTAGAAGTCGATGACGTGATTCTCCTAAAATATAAAATATCAGGAGGATTTCATTAAAAGTTGCCTCAGTGGAGTAGGTGGGGTTAAAACAGGGTCAAAGGCAGCAATGATTGTAAGAATCTGATCTTGACCCAACTTCTCAAGGATATACCACAATGTCAGTAGGGAGGTCTGCAAATTCCACTCAAGACAACCTTCATCCCCATTTCTAAGGCCACCTGGTTTGTAAGGGTTCTTCTCAAAGTTTCTGCATGAAGTTTCAAGCTAGAATAACTAATGTAAAGCAAACATTGTGTTTGCAGTGTGGATTCCTGAAGGTGAATACCAATAACAGAGGTAAGAACAAGTGCAGGCTGGAGGCACGAGTCAATAACAGAGGTAAAAACAAGTGCAGGCTGGAGGCACGAGTCAATAAGGGTGGGAGGATGACATAATGGTTAAGGTGTTTACCTTAAAGACACAAAGTGCAGGGTTTGATTCTCACATGGGGTAACTGGCTAGGCTTCAAATGGCTCAAAAGGGCAGTTAGCCTAGTACTAACCTATGAACCTATAACAGAAGTAAAAACAAGTGCAGGCTGGAGGCACGAGTCAATAACAGAGGTAAGAACAAGTGTAGGCTGGAGGCACGAGTCAATAACAGAGGTAAAAACAAGTGCAGGCTGGAGGCACGAGTCAATAACAGAGGTAAAAACAAGTGCAGGCTGGAGGCACGAGTCAATAACAGAGGTAAAAACAAGTGCAGGCTGAAGGCACGCGCAGTTCCATCAGGAAATGCCAGTTTGATTTAACTGATATGCAGTTATAAGTTCTGCTGAAATAATGTCTTGTATATATTCAGTTACTTTGGGAAAAGTCATCAGATTTGCCAAATCTGGGGGGGGGGGGCATGCTGTCAAGGGGTTTAGGCACATTATAATTACTTGGGTGTTGTTACCATCTCATGCACTGCACTACAACTGCCACTACATCAAAACGTCTCCGACTCAGTTCTAGAATCTTCACTACTCTTCATTCTCCAAGACATAAACAGCTCAGAAAATGTGCCCTGCATGTGAGATGTTCTTCTACATGCATCTACATATCACACACAGAGTTTCGCAGCTATGGAACTTCTTGGAACTTCTTTCAATCACTGCAACATTGCTAGGGCTTAACTAAATGCTGCAGAGAAAAAAAAAGTTAGATTAACAACTTTGCATTTTGATGATATTTTATAACTTTAATGTCATCTCTCTGCTTGAATAATAATGGAACCCCATTATCATTTACGAAATGCTAGATCATATTATTGCAAAAAACACTGTACTTAAAGCATCAATAAAAATAAAATTGACATATAATTTTTAAATTAGTTATTCATAGAATAGAAAAGTTATACTGACAGAATTTAGAAACAGAAACATGGACCCATGAAAAAAATTCTTACAGGTGTAGCTCTCCATGGCAATGCCTCCAGTGCTCCTTATATGGAGATCTTCAAGCTTAAACACACATCATCTACATAACTATCACTGAGACTAGAAAATAAGGGAAAATAAGAAATAAAACCTTACTAGTTTCCCAAAAAAATCCTTGTGAGCTTATATGCTACTCAGCTTTTTCAACTAAAGACTTGTTGTTACAGTGTTGTAGTACATTTTACAACTGTTAAGCTCAGTGTTAGAAACTCTTAGAATGCATATTTATCTAAGAAGTTCAAAGAGATTCACAGACATGGCCTGCTGTATGTACAAGAAAGACAGTGAATCCTGTAAGGGGTACATGTACAGCATACTGAGCATGCTCAGTACACCACGCAGGCCTACAGCGCACAAGGCTGTTAGCTGCAGATCACCCTCTGAGACCTGATATGTATCCAGTGTGCTTATAGAATACCATCACTGCTTCTAATGGGGGCATTTGTTATCTTTATACACTCTGGAAATCTAAGCATGAGGTGTGCGTGCTGTATATTAAAACATATGGGGTATTTTATGTGCAACCACCCTAATATACAGCAGATATGCACACACACACACACACACACACACACACACACACACACACACACACACACACACACACACACACACACACACACACACACACACACACACACACACACACACACACACACACACTCTGGCCATGCTGACCATTTTGTGTGTCTGTACGTGGAGGGGGTATTATGCATTTATCTGTTTGTGTTTGTGTGACCATGTAAAAGACAGCAACTAAGCCTGGACTAGAGAAATGAATGTAGATGTGTACATTATAGCAGGGTTTGCATAATGCATTGCATCTACACTACAGTTACAAACATTATTACTGTGGGAAAGGGCATACAGCGTACTAGTCCTGCCTGCTATTCACATCCCTGGTGGTATGGCTGCTGTTATAAATGTTTTTTCCATGAGCAGGGGGCACTCAGGGTGGGGGTCTGTATTACAACGTCAAACTAAAACAAGTTTGAACGTTGTAGTATTGAATCCTAAAGTCTGAAAGTTGAAAATAGCATAGCCACAGCACATCAACTTTTTTCCCAGGGAAAAAAATTGGTGGGCCATTTTTGGGGCTTTGCTATTTCCTACACTGTGGTGCGATGTCAGAGTTGGTATATTTAAGTAGGGGTGTGTGGAGGGCACAGCCCCTCATGTTCAGGGATGTGGGGGGTGAAGTCCTCCACTTTAGTTTAAGTTTAAGGTTAATTTTTTTTTTGTCACGGAATAGCGATTTTTTTCCTTGGAGAAAAAAATCGCTGTTCTGTGCTTTCGGTTTTGTTGGGTTTCGGACTTTAGGGTTCGACATTACAACGATCGAACTTTTGTAAGTTCAACATTGTGATATAGACCTCACTCAGGGTACTTCTGCTCTCTGCTCTCTGCTTTGCATGTCAGTGATGGTGGGGCACGTGTATTTATAAACATTTTTACTCTGGGCAGGGTACTGCGGTGGTGCTGCGGTAGCATTGTCGCCTCACAGTAAGATGTTGTCCTGTTTGATTCTCAGCTAGAGAGTCTTCTGTGTGGAGACATGCGTGACTGGGTGTACCTTTGTTGAAGGTTGTGCATCAGAGCTGGCAACTCGGCACGTAAAAATCTACTGCCAATCATTAGCAGACCAGAGTTCCACTATGGCGACCCCTAACCGGGAAAAGCCGAAAGACACAACAACAACAACAACATTACTTTGGGCAGGGGTGTACAGCCTTCTCCTGCTGCCTTTTCTCCATGTCGGGGTGTTAAGGGTGTTAGCCAAAGCTGGAGAAATCACTACCAGATGTACAGTAGTAGCAGGCTTTGTAACCTGCTAAGGAATATGCCTGGACAGAAAACTATACACTACAATATATTCATACATTCTGTCATACTGTACAGGAACAACTGACTACATCATGAATAACATGGTGAAAACACATAGGGTTGTGTTTAGGAAGAACAACATGGTACCATGTGTGTATGTGTACAAGATTATAGGCAATACATCAATGCAACAACAGGCATGCTGGTGTGTATCACACACACAGACACGCACACATGCACACACGTGCACACACACACACACACACACACACACACACACACACACACACACACACACACACACACACACACACACACACACACACACACACATACTATTAACGACTTCCCTGTTTGTATGTCAGTGTGTGTATTCTGCAGTGTTTGTATTTGTTGATGTATAGAGTAGCTGCAACACCACTGTGGAACAGAGTACTACATAGGAATGGGCCATGTATTTCTTGAACTTCTGACCCTGGGTAGAGTTCATTTCTATTTCATAGGTACTAGAAACATCTGCATCTCATTAGTTTATAGTTATCTGTGTGTGATGTCACTGCACAATATGTTTCTAGGCCCTACTGACCTTTTCTAGAGGGAGATCATCCCACACTTACTTGGAGCAACTGATCTGCAGCTGCGGCAGTGGATGGATAAAGGATAGTTTTATTGTTCTTTTTTTCATCATAGTCTATGGAGAGGTACATGCACTCAGCTGTGTATTAATGCATTTGACCACAAATTATACAGAGTTGTTTGTGTTCCATTTTGTATGATCACATATCTGTGAGTCTTTATATTTCTGGGAACCACCTGGGGCTTTGCTTAAGTCTATAGTGAATGGAAAAGCTGTTTAATCTTTTTCTATGTCATGGTGGAAGACTACATGTCAATTTGTAAAGAGCTCGGACTGTTGCTACATAACTTTTTAAGTGACAGAATCGATCGTCACTGTAGATAAACGTGCTGATATGCTAGTGTTACCCCCTTTTGCTTGATTCTCTAAGCCCCCAACAGATGCGGCAGTCTGTAATGAAGGATGGATCCAGTCTTAGCTTTTCTGTGCATTTCCCACATTTTTTTAGCCCTATGCTGCACATATGTCTATGTCTGAAGTGCTTCATTAATTATTGTGGCTTATAAATATGACTAATCACAAATCAAAGTAAGAGAGTCAAATTAATGAGAAAAACTTTAAATCTTAGTCATAATTTATATTTTAGAACATAACATTCCCCCAGTGCTTCTGTTAGTTTACATTTTTTACAAGCCTGCTTTTACTTTTAAAGTAACATTGAGCCAAACGAGTGCATCTATGATCATACCCATGCTACTGTTTTCTAATCAGGAAAATCTTAACAAAGAATTCACATTTAGAGCAAAGTTGACAGATGGAAGTGCATTTCATGTTACATTGCTCACACAGAAAAAAATAACTACATAAATAATGAAACAACAAGTGATTGTATTGCTGCGCTCCCTACCAGAAGATACAGCAAATTCAGAGTTACTATATATAATCACACTTAAATTTTTGCATTTCCAAGGATCGCACCTAAGGTCTTGAAATGGGTCTACCTTATAAAATCGAATCCCCAGAACTCTGAATCCCATTTCATCGAGATGAATGCATCGAAACTGCAGAGGAGCAAAACTCCATATCATCGAACCACATTTCTGCGAACACACTCCTGGATTAAAACAAAAAACTACACAAACTACACCTACAATATACCTACCTCCCAAAACACCAGAAACTTACACTATCCCATTTTACATTTTAGCAGAGGGGCTGTACCCCCCTGCACCCTCTGCAAATTAGATGTACCAACACAGAGATTGCACTACATTGTAGAAAACAGCACACACCCATGGCATGCCCATATCTATCACAGAGCCACCCAGTGAACTGTACATTTACAGTATCTCTGTCCCATTCACTACTGTTGCTACAGAGGAATAGGAAATCCCTTCAGTTTGCAGAAGTGTGGTTTGATGATATGGAGTTTTGCTCGTCTGCAGTTTCAATGCATTCGTCTCGATGAAATGGGATTCGGTGTTCTGGGGATTCGATGTTATCAGGTAGACCCCTGGAGTATACAATACAAAACCATAAAGCTGTGCCATAAGTACATTGAAAGACGTGTTTCCAGAGAATAAGCAGGGGCAATCATATTTCCAAATATTTCCTTATTTTTAAATAGAACACTATCTTCTATGACCTCATTGCTGCTACCTATCTGGATGGAAAAAATGCAACTGAAAGATTTCATGTCCTAAGAGTCACTCTTATTATAGGTTGATATTGGTCAGACCTTACACAATATTTCTGTTGTGGCTGGATATAGTGTGTAGTCATTTGCTTTTTTACATCATTAGATGACGGTTTTCACAAGTCCTTGATAAAGTATTTGGGACACCACTAATTATGTTCACAAGTGCTTGGTAAAGACTTTATGACATCATTAACTATGCTGTAACAATGATATCATAGCTTAGTTTTATAGTCTTAAGAGGGGCTTCTGATGTACTACAAATGGATGATGTACTTAAGAGTCATCAGTAATGCTTACTTTTCAGTCAAAAACTTACATTTTATCAGAAATTCTTCCTGTTGATAAATGTTTGGATCACCAGTTCCAACTATGAAACATTTAATTTTTATGTCTTACCTTGACAGGCACCAGTACGAATATTAGGGATGAAACCACGACGACAGGGGTGTGGCTGGGCAGGGCACATCTCACAGGGGTGACCCCAGGCACGGCCAATGGTTGCACAACACAGTGTCTTAGTGCAAACAATTCCACTCAGCTGTCCCTGACACATCTGGTTGTTCACCTGAGTAAAACATGGGCCAGTGCGATAATCTGTGGAGAAAATATGAGTCAAATACTGTCTTAAACAGGAAAGTATACATTACATTTTGAGCTATGCCTTTATCGTCAATGATGTAACATAATACTGAATCTGTTTACACAATTAAGTATGCCTCTTGCAATTTTAGATAAAAGTGTCAACAAATCTTTAATAAAATAAAAATAAGAACTTAAATAATGTTCCATTAATATAATTACAGCAAATAAAACCATAGTGTGTCATTTTGCAACTCAGCAGTATAAATAAAAGGAATGTTTTTACAAGCTAACAAATAAGTTGATTTTTTTTACAGTCAACACATCAGTAGAAATTTTGTTTCTCACAAGCAAATAAAATGACTACACAAAATATTTTCATGAATTTTGTATACACAGGGAAACAACATTCCCCAGTAAACAATATCTGTTTGACAGCATTATTTTAACAGGCAGTCACAGTATCCAAATATAACTCTTATACTAATATAAGAAGGTCATATCTTGCAGTTAGTGCCTCATAGATCCACCCATCATTTAATTTCCAGTTTCATCTCTTCATTCTGATGCTGTTACCCTTAAACCCCAAATTTTCTTCTTTAACCAAGTTTGTTTTCCTTCCACTCTTCTATGAAAAAATATTTGCTTATATCATAAGCACAGTTTCAGATCTCTCCTACCCGTGTACTATTCTTCCCTGCCCTACATTTCGGCTATCTCCCATCTATGTTCTATTCTTCCCTGCCCCACACCTCTCCATTACGCTGCAGTCCTTCAACCCTTCCCACTATTACAACGGGAACATTAGTTTTTAATGACAGGCTTTCTAACAATTATTTTCTGCAAACTGAATGGCTCAGTACTTCCCAACCCCAAGTAGCACTATATGCATAAAATAATGCCAGATAATTTGAATAATGGTTTTACTTAGTATTATTATTATAATATATATATATATATATATATATATATATATATATATATATATATATATATATATATATATATGAGTCTACCTGACATTGTCAGAATCAAATTATTAAATCTCACTTTGTCGACACTCAAAATATCAGACTTTTAGGTTGAGCTTGCACATTTTTTATTAAGTGTATAAATCCCAGAAGGATTACCATGCCCCATATTTGAATTCTTATTTATCTTTTTTAAAGCTATAGTAACTGTCACCTTATCTAGAGCAGGGCAGACTGCTTGCTCTAAACTATAGGTCAGTTACAGATAGGGTTAACAAACGTATTGCAAAAATATTAATAACAATATTAGCAAGACCTTTAGGTTTCACTGCTAACTCACTCATATCTAATATTAGGCCAGCTTCAATGCACAGTGAGTTTTGAGAGTGTTCATATTTAATTTTTTTAGATAAAAGTATTTTATGCTTCATTTTAGCAGTGACAGTGACAGCCACCGTTTCAAGTCTTTCAAGGACATGTTAAGATTCCTTCTTAGTATTATACATGTTGTAAATGAAATATGTATGATGTTTACCTTAAATATGTGATAAAGATGAATGTTTGACCAAGAGGAATTTGTTTCTGCTTTTTTTTCATGTACATTCCCTCTATTGCCTCAGTCTATCTTTTAAAGAACAGAGACTAAGCATTTAATGTGGATGTATTGCACAATTTCACCAGTGGATATTTCATATCTTCTATGTTCGTAAATTGAATGCCAATATGATCAGAGTTACCAAATCACTGTAGAAAGGTGAAATCTGTAATTAAACTATTTGTCAATAGCAAATCAAACAAATTAGCATTCTTGCTTGAGAAAGAGAGAACGTGTTTGAAATGTTTAATATTTACCACATGGAGCAATTTAGCTTGAAAGTAAGAACGTCAGACCATATTGCTCTAATTAATATTTAGATAGTTATAATCTTCAAAATGAATTGTAGGTTTGTCATCTAACAAGTGAGGGCAAGTGCAACAGCCAGTTTACATGTTGGTCTACATTCATGATTGTGTTGCTAGTACCAAGCAACAAATCTGGTAGCAGGGAAGTTAGTTGTTTGTAATCTATCATCTGTCATTATCTCCTGATCCTGGTTCATGTGAATCATGGAATCTTGGATGGATATATGAATAAACATGACTACACTCCCTTCATTAGTGAATAGCCTGAAGCAAATGTAGAAAAGTAGATACGTGTCTACAGAATTCAAAGCTACAGTTATTATACAAGTAATGTTTTCAGTTTTACTTAATGTCCTCTTTTTTGCCACTTAAACCTGTGATTGAAAAATATTTATCATTTAACTTTATCATGGAATGTACTGTTTCATGATTTCTCTGGATTTCGCTAGCCAATGGTAACATTTGTGTACAAAGAAGTAGTAATAGCTAAATGATTTAAAAAATGCAAAGTCACTTCTACATTGTTAAAAATCCCAAACATGTATCATGTATCATTTTACTTTAAATGTTCAAATGTTTTTGTAGTGAGAGGGATGCCCCAGGTCCAGTATCCCCTGATGGTGTGTGTGTGTGTGTGTGTGTGTGGGGGGGGGGGGGGGTATTGATTCATTCAGATCAGCCCTCTTACTGTTTTTATCCAACCCTGATAAATACTAAATGTGTGTTGCAGCAGATTTTTAAGAAAATGGATATCTGATAAAGAGAAAAATAGTCCTTCAAGACTATAAATATTTTTGTTATGAATTAAGAGAAAGTCTTATTGATGGGACAAAAAGCCAGGATTAAAACCTTACTTCTTTGCTAGTCCTAACAAGCTGTACATGCAATGGACACTTATTTGATGAGATAGGAATAAAAAGCCTGAGGTAAATCTCTGCAAATCTGGATACCTGACAGTAACTGGTCAGGATGCCACTTGGCAGGAAAAGCACAGCTGATTGATATACCGATTTTATTGTTCTTGGACAATGCTATCAGGACTAAAATTCCTTCATTCAGTGAAGGAAATGTTCTGTCAGAGAAGAGATGGAAAGAAAGAAAATAAATGAAAGATATTTCTAATGCAATATTAGAGGCATCCTTCCGAATATAAGACATTTATACACTTTTTTAAAGTTTCACTTATTTTTGCTGAGGTAAGTAGATCGCAGCTGATATAAATGTGAGACATAAATTACCCAATAATGAAGGAATTTATTTCAACTAACTCTTCTGTGATACTTTTTTAATGATTTAGGAATTGTGTTGTGCATACCTTCACAGCAGAAAAATAGCTGCTGTCTTCTTTTTGTTTCCTCAAGGAATTGAAGCGGTGTACAGTTATATTTAACAGCCTTAGCATAACCAGTTGGAAAGACACCCTCTGGAACACTACTTCAACTGAGAAATTGACTTATTTCCTATGTTTTTCTCAAGAGACTCATCAAAGAAATGAGGGAACAGGAAAACTGTCCCCCCCCCTTCATACACACACACACACACACACACACACACACACACACACACACACACACACACACACACACACACACACACACACACACACACACACACACACACACACACACACACACACTTTCTGGAAGAATGTCTAGAGCAGAATTTAGTGAAGTCTTGCAAAGGCACCTTTTTACAAGACACACTCACACTTGCTGGTGAGAGATAAGTTTAATACAAGTTCTAACAGGAGTGTCAGCCACGTTAAAGTATTTCTAATAGTTAATTATCCACACTGACCTTACGGTACCAGTGAGTAATCATCAGATCATGTAACAGGAGTGTCAGCCATGTTAAAGTATTTCTAATAGTTACCTATCCGCACTGACCTTACGGTACCAGTGAGTAATCATCACATCATGTAACAGGAGTGTCAGCCACATTAAAGTATTTCTAATAGGTAACTATCCACACTGACCTTACAGTACCAGTGAGTAATCATCAGATCATGTAACAGGAGTGTCAGCCATGTTAAAGTATTTCTAATAGTTAACTATCCACACTGCCCTTACGATACCAGTGAGTAATCATCAGATCATGTAACAGGAGTGTCAGCCATGTTAAAGTATTTCTAATAGTTAACTATCCACACTGCCCTTACGATACCAGTGAGTAATCATCACATCATGTAACAGGAGTGTCAGCCACATTAAAGTATTTCTAATAGTTAATTATCCACACTGACCTTACGGTACCAGTGAGTAATCTTCAGATCATGTAACAGGAGTGTCAGCCACGTTAAAGTATTTCTAATAGTTACCTATCCACACTGCCCTTACGATACCAGTGAGTAATCATCAGGTCATGTAACAGGAGTGTCAGCCACATTAAAGTATTTCTAATAGTTAACTATCCACACTGCCCTTACGATACCAGTGAGTAATCATCACATCATGTAACAGGAGTGTCAGCCACATTAAAGTATTTCTAATAGTTAACTATCCGCACTGACCTTACGGTACCAGTGAGTAATCATCAGATCATGTAACAGGAGTGTCAGCCACATTAAAGTATTTCTAATAGTTACCTATCCACACTGCCCTTACGATACCAGTGAGTAATCATCAGATCATGTAACAGGAGTGTCAGCCACATTAAAGTATTTCTAATAGTTAACTATCCACACTGACCTTACGATACCAGTGAGTAATCATCACATCATGTAACAGGAGTGTCAGCCACATTAAAGTATTTCTAATAGTTAACTATCCACACTGACCTTACGGTACCAGTGAGTAATCATCAGATCATGTAACAGGAGTGTCAGCCACATTAAAGTATTTCTAATAGTTAACTATCCACACTGCCCTTACGATACCAGTGAGTAATCATCACATCATGTAACAGGAGTGTCAGCCATGTTAAAGTATTTCTAATAGTTAACTATCCACACTGCCCTTACAATACCAGTGAGTAATCATCAGATCATGTAACAGGAGTGTCAGCCACATTAAAGTATTTCTAATAGTTAACTATCCACACTGCCCTTACGGTACCAGTGAGTAATCATCAGATCATGTAACAGGAGTGTCAGCCACATTAAAGTATTTCTAATAAGTAACTATCCATACTGACCTTACGATACCAGTGAGTAATCATCAGATCATGTAACAGGAGTGTCAGCCACATTAAAGTATTTCTAATAGTTAACTAACCACACTGCCCTTACGGTACCAGTGAGTAATCATCACATCATGTAACAGGAGTGTCAGCCATGTTAAAGTATTTCTAATAGTTAACTATCCACACTGACCTTACGGTACCAGTGAGTAATCATCAGATCATGTAACAGGAGTGTCAGCCACATTAAAGTATTTCTAATAGTTAACTATCCACACTGCCCTTACAGTACCAGTGAGTAATCATCAGATCATGTAACAGGAGTGTCAGCCACATTAAAGTATTTCTAATAAGTAACTATCCACACTGACCTTACAATACCAGTGAGTAATCATCAGATCATGTAACAGGAGTGTCAGCCAGGTTAAAGTATTTCTAATAGTTAACTATCCACACTGACCTTACGGTACCAGTGAGTAATCATCAGATCATGTAACAGGAGTGTCAGCCACATTAAAGTATTTCTAATAGTTAACTATCCACACTGACCTTACAATACCAGTGAGTAATCATCAGATCATGTAACAGGAGTGTCAGCCACATTAAAGTATTTCTAATAAGTAACTATCCACACTGCCCTTACAGTACCAGTGAGTAATCATCAGATCATGTAACAGGAGTGTCAGCCACATTAAAGTATTTCTAATAGTTAACTATCCACACTGACCTTACGGTACCAGTGAGTAATCATCAGATCATGTAACAGGAGTGTCAGCCACGTTAAAGTATTTCTAATAAGTAACTATCCACACTGACCTTACAATACCAGTGAGTAATCATCAGATCATGTAACAGGAGTGTCAGCCACATTAAAGTATTTCTAATAGTTAACTATCCACACTGCCCTTACGGTACCAGTGAGTAATCATCAGATCATGTAACAGGAGTGTCAGCCACATTAAAGTATTTCTAATAAGTAACTATCCACACTGACCTTACAATACCAGTGAGTAATCATCAGATCATGTAACAGGAGTGTCAGCCACGTTAAAGTATTTCTAATAGTTAACTATCCACACTGACCTTACGGTACCAGTGAGTAATCATCAGATCATGTAACAGGAGTGTCAGCCACATTAAAGTATTTCTAATAGTTAACTATCCACACTGACCTTACAGTACCAGTGAGTAATCATCAGATCATGTAACAGGAGTGTCAGCCACGTTAAAGTATTTCTAATAAGTAACTATCCATACTGACCTTACGATACCAGTGAGTAATCATCAGATCATGTAACAGGAGTGTCAGCCACATTAAAGTATTTCTAATAGTTAACTATCCACACTGACCTTACGGTACCAGTGAGTAATCCTCAGATCATGTAACAGGAGTGTCAGCCACATTAAAGTATTTCTAATAGGTAACTATCCACGTTGACCTTACGATACCAGTGAGTAATCATCAGATCATGTAACAGGAGTGTCAGCCACATTAAAGTATTTCTAATAGGCAACTATCCACACTGCCCTTACGGTACCAGTGAGTAATCATCAGATCATGTTACAGGAGTGTCAGCCACATTAAAGTATTTTTAATAGGCAACTATCCACACTGCCCTTACGGTACCAGTGAGTAATCATCAGATCATGTAACAGGAGTTTCAGCCACATTAAAGTATTTCTAATAGTTAACTATCCACACTGCCCTTATGGTACCAGTGAGTAATCATCAGATCATGTAACAGGAGTGTCAGCCACATTAAAGTATTTCTAATAGTTAACTATCCACATTGACCTTACAATACCAGTGAGTAATCATCAGATCATGTAACAGGAGTGTCAGCCACATTAAAGTATTTCTAATAGTTAACTATCCACACTGACCTTACGATACCAGTGAGTAATCATCAGATCATATAACAAGAGTTTCAGCCACATTAAAGTATTTCTAATAGTTAACTATCCACACTGACCTTACGGTACCAGTGAGTAATCCTCAGATCATGTAACAGGAGTGCCAGCCACGTTAAAGTATTTCTAATAGTTAACTATCCACACTGCCCTTACGGTACCAGTGAGTAATCATCAGATCATGTAAGAGGAGTGTCAGCCACGTTAAAGTATTTCTAATAGTTACCTATCCGCACTGACCTTACGGTACCAGTGAGTAATCCTCAGATCATGTAACAGGAGTGCCAGCCACGTTAAAGTATTTCTAATAGTTAACTATCCACACTGACCTTACAATACCAGTGAGTAATCATCAGATCATGTAACAGGAGTGTCAGCCAGGTTAAAGTATTTCTAATAGTTAACTATCCACACTGCCCTTACGATACCAGTGAGTAATCATCAGATCATGTAACAGGAGTGTCAGCCACGTTAAAGTATTTCTAATAGTTAACTATCCACACTGCCTTTACGGTACCAGTGAGTAATCATCAGATCATGTAACAGGAGTGTCAGCCACGTTAAAGTATTTCTAATAGTTAACTATCCACACTGACCTTACGGTACCAGTGAGTAATCATCAGATCATGTAACAGGAGTGTCAGCCACATTAAAGTATTTCTAATAGCTAACTATCCACATTGACCTTACGGTACCAGTGAGTAATCATCAGATCATATAACAAGAGTTTCAGCCACGTTAAAGTATTTCTAATAGTTAACTATCCACACTGACCTTACGGTACCAGTGAGTAATCATCAGATCATGGGTAAGAACTGAAACTTCTGTCATGGTGCTCCAGCAACTCTGATAATCACAAAGCTCCCCAGAACCCTAATGCAGAACACTGGGGCCCCCTGTACCACAGACAGGCTGTTTCCATGGAAAGCATCCAATGCACCAATCACTTGGTCAGGGTCCTGTTCATTCTGACCTAACTCTGAAGGCATGCACTACCACAGGGTAAATCTGTTTGTCTGTAACTGTCCTTTTTTGTGTACCACTCACACTGCAGCATCTCTGATGACTGGTGGGTCTCCTGATATTAAAGGGAGAATATGTTGCAATAGGAGGAGTGCTACAATTCCTAGGAAATACTGAATAGTATATTATATAATGATACACATCTGCTTATGTTAATGCTGTGTACATTTAACATGATTACATTTATAAAGGACTGCTGAAGGTCAGAGGTTTAAATACTGAATAGTATATTATATAATACATACACATCTGCTTATGCTAATGCTGTGTACATTTAACATGATTACATTTATAAAGGACTGCTGAAGGTCAGAAGTTTAAGGCATAAATGTGTCACGTCACCTGCTTCTGTTGCCTGTTTGCTCTCCAAGATTAGTTTAGCTGTCAAACTACAAAGTAGATCTGTTGTTCTTTCATATCTGTATTCCCTTTCTAACATAAATTATAGCCTCATTACACAGAGTCAACATTGCAACTGGATTTTGAACAAGACAAAGCTGATACTGCATCTGATAGTGCATTTTGTTTGTTTTGTATGTAACATTTGAATTTTAATGCATGTTTTACCAAAATAACTTATCAGGGCTTAACAAAGTTTATGTGAGGTCACAACATTTCTGAGGTTCTTATAATACTATAATTGTGTTAATACTATAATATATTATAATATTATGTACTAGTCTAATAAAGTTACAGCTTATTCTGTAGTAATTCTGCCATGACCTTGTTTAGCAAAAAGGGAAGGATAGTGCTTTAGGTCCACACACAGAAGCCTTAGTCCCACAGTATGTGTGGCCTTCATTAAATGTAAATGCAGGAATGTAATCCATATACCACATGCTTATGTCAGTTTCACAACATAAAGATTGCACATCTGTCAAATACTCAACTCAACAGTCAAAGTTTAAATAATAGGATCACTGCTGCACGATTGTAAAGCTAAATATGGTAGCATCCACCAGGTAAGATCAGTCCTTGGCCCACGCTATTTAACAGCAGGAGATTACTTATTTATTCATTTATTTATTTATGCATGTGTTACTTACTGGGTTAGTCCTACCAGCCCAGATGCCTCTTTTCAGGGTTAGATGCAAGATGGTATTCATACCAACTTTTGAACATTTGTGCAGGGCACTAGGGCAATTACCTTCCTCTGTTCTGTTGGATAAGTGCCATGGGATCTTATACAAGAAGCTGACCTATCACCAGCTCAGATAAATAGAACCACAGTTTAATGTCTCATGCAAAGAAAGACACACTGAGGAGTGCAGCCCCCCCCCCCCCAATGCTGCACTAAAGTGTCAGTATTGAAAAATGAACCCTTTGTCTTGCTCTGTTCATATTTTCTGCCCTCAGGAAACGTGAACTAGAACACAACTGTCATGATTTTTGTACCAGCAAATGTTCCTTTTGGGAAAGGTATAAGCACTAAGATACAGCGAACATGTATAAAAAAACAGAACCCCTAAACTTTGCTAATAACCAGCACTAAATATAATATGTAATAGAATATGCTAAATGTCAGAAAAGATGTACTGATAGAGAAGCATAAGGAGACATCCTAAAACTTTGGAAACGAACTGAAAAGCAACTATTGAAAATCATGCAAAATCCACAAAACACCTTGTAAGCAAAGTACACAACTAAATATATATAACGGAACCAGGCCTATAAGCTATACATTGTCATGAATACCCACACAGTACCTAGCTGTATTTATATAACAGATACAAACAAGAATTTGTTAACTGAGTGAAGTTTCCAGAAAGAATCCGGGGGACTAAGTGGCTAAACATGTATGAACAGAATATTGGGGAACAGATTACAAATATAGGTTTTACCACTCTGTTTCATGTGGGGAAGAGACAACAAGAAGGATACAGAAAAGAAAGTCTCTTGAATGGAAAAACAATATGTAATCCTCTTTGATACTTTGGACCCCAGTGGTTTAAAATAAAGAGGTGGTGTATAAGTGTCTGTAATTTTATTTAAAATAGAAAATTAGTTCTTTAGAATTAGGGTTTCTCTATTTACCCTTCCCACCTTCCCCAATTTGCTTAAGTAGGATTCATCTTTAAAAACTTTTACTGTGTTACTTTATTTAATAGATAACAAAGCTATTTATAATAATGCTGACATTGTTTTGTCATTTTTTTTCACATAATGACAGAACAAGATTGGACATGTCATTGGACAGATGGTTGCTGTCATGATCTTGTGTAATTGTTAATCCATATTTTTGTACAGAAATTTAATCGATACTAGGATAAGGAAATATTTACACAGCAGACTTTGTCATAGTTATTTGCTTAAGAAGATGCTTATTTAGTCAGACATCCTACAATATATGAATTTATCTCTGTTAGAAAGATACAGGTCTCTTTAATGTGATGCAAAGCAACTGACGTTCTTGAATGAATGATATCATAATTCGAAAAGGTATTCCACTGACTGTTGTAGAAATTTGCATATAATTTGGTAAGCCTCTTTATACTTATAAAGGCAACCTAAGCAATGCCAGAGAATGGAAATAAGTCAATAAACATATGGATGAGCGTGTGAAGATTTTTGAATGAACATGCAGAGATTTTTGAATTCCACAGTTTCAATACATGCACTTAAAAAAAAACAAGTGGCAGTTGAAATTGAGTTAGGTTTTAAGTAGTCTATGCTGTTGTATGAAGAAAGACAGCAGTTAAGTAATACCGTGATGATGGGAAGTGATGATTCAGGCTACCGCTCTGAAATATATTTCTGATGTATGTAAATTTGTTTTACTTTTATATAAGTTTTATTTTATTGTTTTCAAGTAAAATCTGTTCCTATTGCCCATCATCCAGTATTTAAAAATGTAATTCACAGATTATTTCCATTTTTATCCTTTATAACTATGTTATATTCTGTTAGATGAAGAGAATATTTTTATTATAACTTGATGAAATGATAACAAAATACCCGCATTACTTTTTTACATTGAAAAATGTTAATCTAAATTATAATGGGGTAAGTATGAACCCCTTTATATGATTCCAAAGTGATGAAGGTAGTCACGCCCTCATACCATTCTATATGCCCCTGTCCATCAAGAGTCTTCTTACAGAAAGTGCAATAACAGTCTTTATATTAGAATGAGACATGAGAGTTAAAAATTGCTGATGTCAGTACATAAATACATCTTATGGCACCATCCATCAATGTAATTGTCAAAGACATCTCACATACAACAATCTGTTTTCAGTACATCTGCTACCTATTTTCAAATCCCTAAAATCTCTTGACTTCAAAGGGCAAGCAGATATTTAGTGCACATCTGAGAGTTACGCCATCTGGATAAGGGAACAGAGACTCCAGTATAATTCAGGATGGAATTATTCCATCATTGACTATCTTACAGACAGAAGTGCTGTTAGCTTCACACCAATCAGTTAATTCATCAAAAACATTAACTTAACCTGAGGAAAAGCATCACTTCTTTGTCAAGGTGTACACGAGTAAGAGACATGAGCATATAAAGGTGAAGCCCATCCTGTAAATATCAAATACAGAAACCATTGCAAACACCAGTACAATAAAAGCACATGAGGGAGCTTGGAACTTTAAGATAAGACAAAATGCTGCATGCCTGGCTAAGCTTTAAAGCATTTAAATTTCTTCAAAAGAGCCCAAAGTAGCCTCTTCTCTGTCCTACATGCAATCATTCTTCAGATAAACTGGCTAAATGTTCTCTAAATATTAAATCTTTGTCATATAACTTGTATCTATTCTTAACCAATATTTTCACATTATGTCTAATTTAGTATAATCATTTAAACTGTAGTTGTTTTTTTGTATTATTTTTAAAGACTGTAAAATTATTGTTCTTAAAATGTTTTGTAAGTTTTATCTCCAGGCCACATCTGAAAATGGACTCCTACCAGTCGGACTTTCTAGGTAATCAAATATCAATAAATAAATAAATAAACTTTAACTTGCCATGGTTGGCCTGAATTCTATCAAACATCTTGTGTCAGTTTAACTTCCATCCTAACTACTAAACTTCCTAAACTATTTTTAACAATAACAAAGTGATCCATTAAGGATTAGTAGTTAAACATAATGTATTTGGAAACAAATCCATTATCCTGGCTCCAACAATGCATTTTCAGCTCCAGATAAAGAAGCAAAGAGGGCAATTAGACATCTAATAGAAGATACATGTATAACAGACAAACATCAACCATTACAAATCAAGCAAACAAACAAAAAAAGAATAAATAAATTCTCAAAAGTAGGTCAATAATCTTGCTGATCTTTCAAAGTGTGATAGCTTACTTCCATCATTTACTCCCAAAAGGTTTGTTAAAGACTTTG
This sequence comes from Protopterus annectens, assembly GCF_019279795.1. Classification (NCBI taxonomy): domain Eukaryota; kingdom Metazoa; phylum Chordata; order Ceratodontiformes; family Protopteridae; genus Protopterus; species Protopterus annectens. Next base: position 55,219,790 of record NC_056747.1, on the reverse strand, counting down.
CTACCCTTCTCTAAACTGCACCAGAGATACCAGTCTCCCTTTTGCTCTTAGAGACTTATCTTCCACTAGTTTACTTTAGAATGATATCCCATCATGCAACATGTAAGCTGACCACCATTTGCAATCCAACAATCTGCTGATTCTGATGACCTGCATTCATGGGTCATCGAGCTTTGCAGTAGTGAAATTAATCCAGAAATAAGGCTCCTCTTTACTCTCTCCTTCAGACAGCACTCCTTCCCATATCAGTAGAAGGAATCAATAATCCCCATTCCAGAGTGCAGCAGACAGCAAAATCCTCTGATTGCAGATCAACACCACTTCTGTCACATTTTGGTAAACTGGTTGAGAAAGAAAGATAACATTCTTTATTGTCACCAAAAAGGTCTCCTAATAGGTAGAAATAGCCATACTGCTCTATTGACACTTAATGACACTATACTAACTACTAGAAAGATAATTTAAGATGTGTTATGTGCACTAACTTCACTAAAGCCTACAACAGCCTGTGGCAGGGCTAGCCACCAGGCAATGTAAACCTTGGCTCTAGATGATTGTCACTGGTGAAGTGACACCCCGACCTAATGTGCAAAAATATGGGACAAAAAGGGGTTGTGGATGAATGGACTAAAGCGTACAACAGCATCAGCCATAAACTCCAGCCTAAATACTCTGGCCACCTTCAGCTTCAATCACTGTCTAATAAAGTGGTCCACAAGTTGCTTGTGTGGAAGAACATTCAGATTGTATCTAACAATACCTTGTTATTCCCTCAGATGTCTCAATTTTAGGACTCATTCTTTTCAGCCCTTTCATTAAATGTCTTCCTCTTTATCTCTAACTATGCGATCTAATTCTTTTTGCAGATAATTAGATATTATTTGTCGACTCCTGTTCATATATTATTTTTAGATAACCACCAAATAATTCTATATAAACTGTCTAAATAAATTCTATATAAATAAATTCTATATAAACTGTCTGTCTACTTAATGAATAGCTTACAATGAATTCTAAGAAAACAAAATGGATGTTTTTTGCCTCACAGCCAAACCTGAAAAACTGTCTACCCTTGCCGCACCTCAAACAACAAAAAGTATCGGCTGCATTTCTTTCTTCAGGCCTATCTCTTGGCCCTTACTTAACTATGTCCCTGGATAGCAGTAATATAAAAAGCAGAAAAGACTGCAAGCCCTTTACAGATGTCAGAAAATATCCCATTTTGCAGTTACAATTAGAACACAGAATAAACTTTGTGTTTCAACATAAACCGTAATGAACTGCAAACTATATCAAACAGGGTCTGCTGCGTCATTCTTCTCTGACCCCTGACACAATATCATTGCATCACTCTTACGTGATCAACTTGTCTGACACTGCATGGGGTTTACAAGGCACGCATGGAACAGAAGTAGGCTGCCAGCACATTACTCATTCTAAAACCCAGATTGCTTGTTACAAAACCAACTATTCTCCTATGCACACATAACATGCACACATAACAGTACAGCAAAGACCCAAAAAATAACCCAATCACCCATGTCCAGGAATTTTCATTTTTTGGCCTCAAACTGTATTATAATCTCTCACACAATTTTAGAAGTAATCACACAGTCAAGGAATGCAAGATAAAACTATGTAAACACTTTCAAAGAACTGTCACATACTTGTTCTTTAAGCATTCTTCCATGACATTATCTTTGTAGCTTTGGTCCTCTGCTGAATCACATAGAATACCTTATCCAAACCCCCAAGCATATTCAGCTGCTCACTTTGTGTAAATATTGTCTATACTTGTCAAACATATCCTTGTTCACTGCATTCATAACTGATTTTTAAACTAGCTGGTGTGTTACTGTAGGTTTATGCAGTGGAAAACCATCTTTTGTTGATATTTTAGCCATTTATTGTGTCATAATTTTATGTGCATATGCTTTACTTAGTATCTGGTTTCTGTACCTGTTAAATATCTCAGGCTGGATTCATAAAGGTTACCACAAAGTGTACACTACATGTACACTTAGTGTAATCTTTCTGAGTGACTAGACAGCACAAGGATTGTGGTAGGGCTGTTCTTGAATTCAGTAAGTATACACATAGTGTACACTTTGTGGTAACCTTTATGAATCTGTCCTCTTTTCTATTGTTTCTGTTTTATTTCATGCAAATGCAAAGAATGTATTCTTTCAGGTGGTCCCTGAAATGGATCTATTTAGTTCAGTCCACTCTCCCAGTTAACAAACTTCATAACTACTTTAATAAATAAATAATAGAATGGGAGAAGACAGTACACAATTGCATGTGCATAGGCATAGTGGATGTAAACAGAAAATCAATAAAACAAGGGTTGTGTGTCAGTAACAAGGCAATGAGGGCATAAATTCAGGGTGACTTTGAATGTTCACCATACCACAGGCAAGTAGCAATGGCTACTGGTCAGCATAGCTACAATGCACCATTAAATAGGATTAACAGTAGTGTATCAGGATGTGTAGGGCCAGTAAATACTAAGCATATTCAAACACTAAGACTGGGTATCTATCCATATGTATGTGCATGCACACACACTTACATATATGCAAAAAAAAAAAATATATATATATATATATATATATGTATGTATACACACACACACATTAGGCTGAGTACAGGTAGAAACAGACACTCTGTAAGATGTTTGTCCTGGAGTGTGTAAGTGCATGTGTGTGTGTGTGTGTGTGTGTGTGTGTGTGTGTATGTGTGTGTGTGTGTGTGTGTGTGTGTGTGTGTGTGTGTGTGTGTGTGTGTGTGTGTGTGCGTGTGTGTTTGACACAAACAGAGTTTGGAGAGCATTACACCACTGTAACAACTTGTGACATTAGAAATCCACAAAAGTGCTGCTCAAAAGAATTAAAATATAAAGAGATGAACGATATTACATCCCTTGGTAATACCAGCTAAAAGGGTATTTTGCGTGCTTCTCCACTGTGCAGGCAGAATTTAAGCAATATAAAAACTGCCAATCATACCTCTCAACCTCTTGGAGCAAGAAATCTGAATAAAGCCAAAATAATGGGGGACAAGCCCGAAAACAGTGACATTTTTAAAACATTGCTATTACAAACACAGAACCTTGCTAGAATAACAGATTTTACATTAGCATGGATTTCCTGAAGGGTATGAAATCTGAAAGTCAAATGTTTGTCATTATTTTCTGACTTCAACCCTCAATGATTTGCCAGAAAACCATAATTTTATGTGAAACAGACAAAAATATGAGGCAAAAATCTGGACAGTCTGTGAAATCTGGACAGTTGCGAGGTATGCTGTCAATGTCTAGCTTACATACTGACAGCAAATGCAAGTAGAATCCCTTAGGAGATATTTAAATATTTTATTTAAAAAATTATGAAGATTGTAATTGAGAGTCTGTTCCATACATCTGCAAGCAGCATTTCTTAACCAAGGCAAGATCAAGTTGCTGCAAGACAGAATGATGAGTGATATAATGGAGTAAAAAGGTGCAGAGGTAAACTACAACAGTCTGTAGCCAATGTACTGATTCTGACTCTGGCAGTGACAGAATGATGAGTGATATAACAGAGTAAAAAGGTGCAGAAGTAAACTACAACAGTCTGTAGCTAATGTACTGAGTCTGACTCTGGCAGTGACAGAATGATCAGTGATATAATGGAGTAAGATGGTGCAGAAGTAAACTACATCAGTCTGTAGGTGATCTACTGAGTCTGAGTCTGGCAGTGACAGAATTATCGGTGATATAATGGAGTAAAACAGTGCAGAAGTAAACTACAACAGTCTGTAGCTAATGTACTGAGTCTGACTCTGGCAGTGAAAGAATGATCAGTGATATAATGGAGTAAGAAGGTACAGAATTAAACTACAACAGTCTGTAGCTGATGTACTGAGTCTGACTCTGGCAGTGACAGAATGATCAGTGATATAATGGAGTAAGATGGTGCAGAAGTAAACTACATCCATCTGTAAGTGATCTACTGAGTCTGAGTCTGGCAATGACAGAATGATCGGTGATATAATGGAGTAAGAAGGTGCAGAAGTAAACTACAGCAGTCTGTAGGTGATCTACTGAGTCTGAGTCTGGCAATGACAGAATGACAGTGATATAATGGAGTAACAAGGTGCAGAATTAAACTACAACACTCTGCAGCTGATGTACTGAGTCTGACTCTGGCAGTGACAGAATGACAGTAATATAATTGAGTAACAAGGTGCAGAATTAAACTACAACAGTCTGCAGCTGATGTACTGAGTCTGACTCTGGCAGTGACAGAATGACAGTGATATAATGGAGTAACAAGGTGCAGAATTAAACTACAACAGTCTGTAGCTGATGTATTGAGTCTGACTTTGGCAATGACAGAATGATTAGTGATATAATGGAGTAAGAAGATGCAGAAGTAAACTACAGCAGTCTATAGCTGATGTACTGAGTCTGACTCTGGCAGTGACAGAATGATCAGTGATATAATGGAGTAAGAAGGTGCAGAAGTAAACTACAACAGTCTGTAGCTAATGTACTGAGTCTGACTCTGGCATTGACAGAATGATCAGTGATATAATGGAGTAACAAGGTGCAGAAGTAAACTACAGCAGTCTGTAGCTAATGTATTGAGTCTGACTCTGGCAATGACAGTATATTAGCTATGAAAAAGTTTGACAATACATTGAGGTGATAAATCAGTCTGCATTAAATCTGCGATGGTGCATCAGTTGTCAACATACTATTTTATTTTATTTATTTTATTATTTGCAGTTGGTTAACCAGGATAGTCCATTGGGCCAATAAGAACCCATTTTCAATGGAGTCCTGGGGAGAAAAGCTCCAAAACAAAGGTTACAAAAATTATTACAGCAGCTTACAATTTCAAATTATTAGTAGGTTAAACAAAGCTTTAAAGCAGTGGTAACAAAAGATTGCAGCAGTTTACAATGTCAGTCATTTGTGGGTTGCAAACTAAATAAAGATTAAGCTGTTATAAAGTAATTTTTAGGTTTTCTTTTGTAGAACAACCCAGATTTAAGTAGGAGCAAAGAAAGAGTTTAGTTAAAAATTTTTAGAAAAATAAAGCATTGTGGTAGTATATATATAGTTTCTTCAGAGGAATAGTAGGGTTAGAGAACTACAGTTGACTTAATTATTTGGTGTCTGGTAATATATAATCCAGGAAAGTAAATAATGTGGGAAGAAATAGCCAGGGAATTGTTATGGCTAGGCTTGTATAGGCCCTAGGGCTGATAGCCTAGTACTAACCTATGAACCTATGAACCTATGAACCTATGAATAAGTTGAAGGTAGTAAGTGGAGAATAGGCTATGAGGGGTGGGAGCAGGAGCATTCCCAAGAGGATGTTAGATGTGAGTGCAGTGATTTTTTAAAAGCAGGGAGGTAGGTGGTGATATACTAAACATGTTGGCAGCATCTTGATTTTCATTTTGTGAATTATACCAGTGGTTTGCAGAGAAGATCGTGAATAAAACTGCCTTGGTGTTAAACATTTGCAGAAATAGAAAAAAAACTACTGCATTTTTTTTTCATTCCATTCAAAAGCAGTTCCTCCTGTAAATTTGTTGCTAAATGATCTCATTTCCTTTTGTAAGATAGGTATGATGTCAGCATCAATTTGCTACTGCACAGAGCAGCAGACCCAGTTTGTAGCCTGTCTTAAGGTGACACATAGACAGTTTTAGGGTAGTTAAAAAAGCCCTTGCCTTACGTTAATCTGCTGTTACCATGATATGAAGCACATTGAGATCTATTACGTGGATAGGAAGCCTAATGTAATGTTATTTTACAGACTGGAAATATAGAGTCAAATTTTGATATGGATAGGGTCATGTTATTATATGGACAGGAAGACCGGGGTCATGTTATTATATGGACAGGAAGTCTAAGGGTCATGTTATTATAAAGACAGGATGTGTAAGGGTCATGTTATTTCATAAACAGAAAGTCTAAGGATCATATAATTATAAGATAAGAAGTCTAGTGTTATGTTCTAGAATCAGACTATGTCTGACCAAAACTAACCTACCAAACCTACCTTCTTCTGCTTCAGTTTCATGAAAACAACAGAGTAAACACATAAACTATCTAAATGAGCTATCAGCTTAAATCCTTTTGTGCCAAGACAGCCAGAAAAAGTAAAACACTAATGAAGCCCACCCACATATTTTCTCTCACAGGTCATTACAACTTGGGCAAAGACTAATATTTTGAAAACATGCAAAAAAGTATTTCTCCCTGTCTGAGAGACTGAAATGGTAGAGTTCTGCAAAATTAATATATTTTGAGTCTAATGATTTTGTTAACTTATGTATTTTGACCCCACAGTTATTATTCCTATATGGAACACTAATGTATGTCTTAATAATCACAGACCTGAGTAAGGAAGCTTGCATAACTATAAAGTAACCAACGTGGGATCTAGCAGCTGAAAGATTCCCCCTGAGCCACTGCCACTGCATTCTTCTGCCCTTGCCATATCCTTTCTTTGCATTTCCCAAGCTTTTCTGAATTCCTCATATGGTTTACATTATACTACTCTGTCAGAAAATAAAATCCGGAGATCTGTTTGTTGAAACATCTACCTTGTAGCTGACAATCGTGCCCCAGCATTACAGTGAGTCTAACCACACCCCCTCCTTCTGTCCTCTTTTTTCTATTGTATACACATGCAGCTAACCAAGTTCATCTTCAGTTCCAGGTTCTTAAACCATTCAACATCTTGATAAGCTTGAATGAGTGCTTTCTACCAGCCTCCTTTCTAAGGCCACTGGAATGGTATAGAGCACTCCATAGGTAGCCATAACAATGGCCTTTACAGTAGAGGAATGACCTCAAAATCTCATCACTCCTTGGTGATGTCTCTCAGCATGTTACTGACTTCACTACTGCCCTTTCACAATGCATACACAGAGTCAGTGGTGGGGTAAGAATGACCTTCAATGCCTTTCCCCTTCTCTGGCTTATTGGGGGTTACCCCGATAAGCATGAATGTTTTCTGTAATTTCTTTCTGCAGTATAAAGTAATACTGACTTTCTGGAGACCATCCATTCTAGTTGTGATGAAAGCAACAAAATCTATGTCTTGAAGCAAGATGAACTTGCTGTCCAACTGCAGTGCAGTCTTTTGTACAAACATGTTAAGCAGGAAAAGTGTCGGCACTGAGCATTGTGATACACCCCTCTTTACTGTTTTTTTTTCAGTTGAATGTCTCTCTAAATGTCATTGTCTTCTCTCTGGGCAGCTAATTTCCTATGTCACAATTTCCAACATAACCCATAACTTTTCATTTTCCCTAGTAACATTCTAATAGGCATGTTTCCTAACAGCTTGCTTAAATCTAGATGCAAAATATCCGGAGAGTTTGTTGTCTGTCTCTACGATAACCCAGTCATGGGAATGGATTCAGCTGGACTGATAACATGACTGTTGCATGAAGCCATATTTCAACAACTGATAAAAGAATCTGTATTTCAGGACTCCAGCCTTCTACACAGAATCGTTACCATAACTTTTCCTTGGACGCAGCTAGCTGTTTTATCCTTGACCATTGCCAGTCTCTACTTCTGCCACGCCTCTTTTGTTCATCTAGAACCATCTGCACCCCTTAATATTCTAGGTGGCAACTCATATAGAACTTATACCCCCTTATCTACTTTATTCTTAATCACTTTCTGTATTCATCTGTCCTTTCGCACATCTACAACGCCTTTACACCTTACCTGGATACTGCTAATAAAATGCAACAAATAACTCATTTAGTGCATATACATGAAATTAAACATTCCTCCTGAATTACATCCTTCCCTGCAATTCCAGTTCATTGTTCCGAGGAATGTCTTCAGCTCATTTTGTAATCAACGCCCAACCTAATTCCCTCTCCCTCCCCTGGCCATTATGGCTTTTCTTGGGTTAATTTGGTTCTCATGATGAATTTTTCTATCATTTATATGTCACCCGTATTGTCCTTTTTTCATTCTTTCCCCGCTTGTCAAGGTACGTGCTGTTGTCTTTTCATAGATACTCAGTTTTACATGTCTCTTTTCAGCTAGGCTGGCTGCCGTCCCTTCCCCGACTTTATTCTTCTGACACAGACTTTCATTCTCACCTCAACACTTGCATCTTCATTAATATGTCCCTATAGCTACTCTACTGCTCGCTCTCCCTGCCCCTCTTCTGTACTACTTACCGCTGGGTATTCAGTCTGGCTAAAGTCTACCTGCCTGTAATCCCAGATATCTTTTCTTGTGACATGTCCTAACAGAATTCCACTAGTAGCAAACCACACTGTGGCATTACCACTGTTAATTTACTCCTGTCACTGTACCTACAACTGTCAAGTTTATTCTCCTTTCAAATCAATGTTTTCACTATCTGCTCATGTTTGTCTTCCACCAGAACTTATTAATTCACTTTTTCTTCTTCGTCTCTATGTTCTTTATTCGAAGTATGAAAACAACTCTGATGTTGTCTAAAACATCACAGATTACAGTCACTGAGATAGTTTCTGAGGTGTACAATCACTTACGCTAGTAAGTCTTTTTTATTTTACTGTATCTGAATACATTAAATACTTGTACAACACTCTGTGCTGTTCATATATTAGAGAAGTAACAACCATGTCTTATTAGTCTTTCTCTGCCTTTCTTTCCAAGACAATAAACAGATCAAAATTGCTACAGCAGTACAAAGGCTTAAATAATTATGACAGACACCATTTTTCCCTCAACAGTGTAGTTATTTATGAATTCTTTGACAGCATGTTTTGTTATTGTTAAATACTAGCTTTATTTACTGTCACAAATTACATAGAAATTCTATCATTGTGCCTTGGGGCCATTGTTCTTTCTTCCCAAGACTATTCTGAAGAGTTTAAGCAATCTGGAATCTGTGCACTTTCAACTTTAAGTGTTATTTATACTGCCTAAGCAAACACTATTTGATGAGGTTAAATCCATCTGAGAAAAAGAAAAAAATTACACTCATTAAAAAGCTCATATCCCATTCTTAGTATTTATTCAGAGGCAAACTAGCCATGTTATGTGATCATTTTTTTTTCCATATGCAACAAGTTACAAATATTTTCAAAAGGATAATTAAAGATATTGTGAACATTTACAAAGGAAAAGAAATGTCATCAGTAAAAAGTCTCTAAAGATCTTACCCTAGCAAAAAGTCTTTTTCAGGACTACAAAATAATAGCTTCTTCACCAAAATCAAAATTATTGCTAGACTCATTTGTTGCTTTAACGCGGAGTTTTCAAAGCTCAAGGGTAAGTCAACGTTTGTACAAAAATGCTAAGAAACTCTTGTTTTACATACTGGAAACCATGAGGGTTGTAATGAGCTTGCTGGTATCTCAGAAGAGGTGTTAAACTGCATTCTAATTGATACACTGCCTCTCCAGCACTGGAGAAACAATAAGGATGCTGGGAGACACAACATGAGAGAAAATGAGTTGGATCATAACACAACAGTAACAATCACAGTTAGTGAGCCACGTGGGAGCAATAAACCACGTTACCATCTAAAAGATACATTTTTCTCCATTCCTCATAACTTTCACCATCATACCTCAAAAATAAGGACAGCTTTTAAAACAGATGACCGACAGTTCATTTAGGAAAATTGAGAAGGTAAATAAATCCATTTTATGAATATTGTAGACAGGAAAATATATGTAACTTTCATGGATGGCATTATATAATGACCGGAGTCATCCACGTTGTGTTACAGACATGCAAGTAAATTTACAAGGCATGAATCGATATTTAGTTAAAATCAAGGATGCCCTTCTCTCCCACTTGACAGAAGAAACACCTTTTCCTGGCATCTCACCTTTTTTGTGCTCCTTTGTATGGCAGCTCATGTTTCATGCATATGGTCCGCCTACACCTTTACCCCAGGATTTAGAGAAATTCCTGTCACCAGAACAAATTGGATAATGCAAGTCCGCCGATTAGTGTGCTGGTCAGAATCTTTCAGAGAGATACTAAAGCTGCACACAGGAAGGCCCAAAACAGCAAGACTAAATGGTCTTACATATATTAAATCTGAGACTGCTGCTTTTCCGAAGTACTATGATGTTGGTGTTGGTACATACATATAAGTTGGGGGGGGGTGTGGAGGATTTACCTCCTATAAAAACAGCTTTAAATGAGAACATTAATTCCAGCAGCTTGCACCTGTGGCAGCTGCCCTCTTTGTGCCACCCTACTTACAGTACAGATGATCTCAGTCTCTGAATGATGGCATGAAAGGTACTTACCAGTAATTTGCATATATTAGCAAAACATTACTGTAAGTGGGCGGCCACAGTGGTGCAGCGGTTAGCGTTGTTGCCTCACAGCAAGAGGTTCTCTGGTTCAATCTTCAGCTGGGGTGCCTTCTGTGCGGAGTCTGCATGTCCTCCCTGTGGTTGCGTGGGTTTCCTCCGAGTGCTCCGGTTTCCTCCCACATCCCAAAGACATGCTGTAGGTGGATTGGACACTCTAAATTGGCCCTAGGTGTGTGTGTGTGTGTGTGTGCCTTCTGTGGAAGGTTGGGTGCTGGGCTGGCAACTCAGCAACGTAAAACTCCACTTCCAATCATGAGCGGAGAGATGATCCACTGTGGCAATCCCTAACCAGGAAAAGCCGAAAGAAGAATGTTTAATATTCACTGTTCTCCTGTATTTTCAGACTTGCTTTTAGTAATTCCAGGGCTCATTCTTGCAAGTCTCAAGAAACCAGAAATCAGAACTATGCCCTGTGCATTTCCTAAAAAATACTATGGAAACCCATGGAACAGAAGGTGGGAGGATGTCATAATGGTTAAGGGGTTTACCTTACAGACACAAGGTGCAGGGTTTGATTCTCACGTGTGGTAACTGGCTAGGCTTGAAATGGCCCACAGGAGTAGTTAGTCTAGTACTAACCTATGAACGGAACAGACTGCTAATAAGAGATTACAAGTCCCACATCAAAAGCAGACTAGAAAGGCCTTGGACTACTGTGTGGACTGAATCTATATGTGCACATGTCAGCATGCAGCTATACACTTCTACAATTCTTATTCCACATTGTGTGGAATATACAAGTATTTTTTTTTTGTATTTTAACCACATTACATGCTGGTTTGTATTGCTCACTGCTTGATTTGCTTACATGATTTCGCCTAAACTTGTTATGAAAATCAGTTGTCAAAAGACCTTTTACTTGGGACTAGCTAACCAAATGATGTTTTGATAAATGTTTCAACCACTTTTTATGTGGGAGGCAAAATCCTATCTCCAGCACAGTGCTGTACCACAATTACTGTGTTTAATTCCAAGGTTGTCAAAACTCATACAAAGTATATTAAGTACAAAAGTTTGTTATTAGTTTTTGTTCCTTAGCAAACTACTGTTCAGTTACTCAATGTTCTTTGACTAATAGGTCCTAGGTCATTCCTGCTCTGACCTATTATGACCTATTCCTGCTATGACCAGTTATGACCTTTGACCTATAGGTCAGAACTATTTATTTTTCTATTGCCTTGTACTTTTCTCTTTAGTAATTTAAAGGTATAGAATTCAAACAATTGCAGTAAAGACTGGAGGCACTGTCTGCAGGGAGAAAGTGAAAGGGCAGAGCTTAAGTCTGGCAGGTAATCTCAGTTTTAAGGCTCTGGGCTGCTAACACGCTGCTCAGTGTTATTAAGGGTACAGGGTTCCTTTCACATCCATTTTACCTACTGGGCATCTCTGACCAAATCATTTACCCAGACAGTACTCCCAGGTTGTCCATGAAAAGGGGTGGTTGTGCTCATTAGGCTTAAAAAAATTAAGAAACAGTATTATGCTATATACTATATTACACTGTCTTACTGAATTAGCTTGAAAAAAAGCATTAAACAAAGAACATCCAAAACCTTAAGAAAGGTTTATTCTTTGTGAATGACATGAACTCTTACCATAAAAGTTAGTAATTACTCATAAACAGTTAACTAAAATGTAAACTATGCACAGAGGCATTGCAATGCCATACACATCATGTACAGAACACATTAGTTAAACTCTCAACACCTGCCAACTTTCACTTCTCTTGATTAAAATAACTTGCTCTTACCCACTCCCCGATGCAGAAATATATATATAGTAAATAAAATCATGACAGTTCTTAAGAACTATACAAACAAAAAGCTATGCAAATGACTACATAAATGGAGTACTGATTTCTTATCATTCCATTTATCATTTGTGCCTGCATTATACCAGATAATTCTGCTGCTGACAGATTTTCATTCATGTTTGTAATGGTTTGTTTACCAAATTGTTCTTTTAACAATGCTAAGTGAATATACCTGCCTTCTGTCTGAAGTCATTACTCACTACAGTAGAATCCATTTACTTCATAAGTACAAGTCTACCTTTTTTTAAAATCAAAGAGACGTTTGGTTCTCAAGTGTTTCACTAAAGCAGATGTTCACCCAGAGGCAAACAGCTGTGCACTATAGAACACATGATGGTATATGCTTAAACATATTTAAGTCTTCACTTAAAAGCAGTGCAATTTCCTCAGCTGCCATTCAGTCTGACATGCCCATAAACACCTTTACGTAAGGGCCTGTGTAGTGTTACCTTACACTGCTCCTTCAAAGCAATCATTGTGTTGCATACACCCATCAGGAGTCACATTCTTCTTCCTCTCAGGGGGGTTTCAAAACTGGGAAGGAAACCTTTATTTTATTTGATATTTGTTTACCAGGATAGTCCTACTGGGTGATAACCCCTTTTCAGTGTAGGCCCAGTGAGAATAGCTCCACAATTACATAAATGTTACAGGCAGGTTAAATTTCACATATATATATATATATATATATATATATATATATATATATAAGAAAACAATATTTACAATAGTCATTTACAAGGTGTGTACATAACCCTTTTTCAGCACAGCCCAGGGAGAAAAGCTGCACAATTAAATCAATTCTGCAGACAGACTGAAAACATACAAAAGCAATAGCTACAATTGTCATATACAAGATTTGTGCATAAGATATGACTGCAATCAAATGAATACTGCAAGTTATATGTGATGTAGGTGAAGAAGAACCTTCTAATGTATCTTAAGATATGATCCTAAATAGCTCCGTCTGCTCTGCCCCTATTCACAAATAAAGGCTTAGGAAGGCCAGTCAAGGCATTAGCTCTTATTTCTTTCCCCACATTTTTTCAACTTTTAAACTGCTAATGATTTCCACAGTCATTCCTTGGTCCTTTATGAGTGTCACACTCCTTCTACAGTTTGACTGCACAGCAATTGATTACCATTCCTGTTGCTGTTGACAACTGCAGCTTTAATAATTATGAAGTCATTACAGCCTAGAGGTTAGACGTACAACATGTAAATGAACTGTTAGCACATTTGGAAACCTGAACTTTACTCTAGTAAACTGATTTATGGGCTATTTTACTCAAGAGATGTTGCATAACTAACCCCAGCCTCCAATTCACTCCCTAAATAGGCAGCTATTCAGCATTTGGTCCTAATTCACAATGATTAACTGAATGAATAAAGCTATCCATGATATGCACTAGTAAGGACTAAAAGGATGCTATAAAATATCTGATGATGCAGACAGAAAGCCAGAACTTAAGCAGTTATAGGATCTGTTATGGCCACACTTTGAGAGGGCTAAGAATGCAAAAAAAATTCAATAAATTCATACAATTAAAACAAAAAAGAATGAGAAGAAATCTTCAGAGAGGTAGAAATAATAAGAATCCCAAGATGTTGCCATCATAGTAAGAAACCGGTCACTAGCAGGGTACCTCAAGGTTCCGAGCTGGGACCACTCCTATTTAGCATCTACTTCTAGGAGGTAAAGGCTAATGTCAGGGGGATTTGACTGACCAAGTTTCCAGATGACTGCAAATTGGGAGCTGTCACAGATTTCCCTCATAATACAAACATGTAAGAAGGCAGTCTAATGCAAAAACAAAATGACTGTTACATAAGTCATTAAAATTCATTGCCAAGAAATGCATCATAGTGCCTTTTGGGAAAACTACCACCCAGGCTAATTACTCCATCAA